>NC_087218.1:70107920-70145420 GCF_015104395.2 Macrobrachium nipponense | reverse complement strand
ATATCTTGGCTTGATGCTTCATGCCCATACGAGAAAGAGGGAATTAGTTGACACACTATCTGGACTAGGGATCAGCATTGTATATGATAGAGTGCTACGGACTCTGCAGAGCTGGGCAACGGGACATGTCAGCGCTTTCAGATGGAAAAGGTGTTTGCCCCCCAAAGCTCCGCAGTAGAGTGTTCACCACAGCAGCTGTGGATAATATAGACCACAATCCCAGCTCCACGACAGCACATGACTCATTACATGGAACTGGTATTTCATTAATACAACATCCAGACTATGATCAATCAAGGCACAGACCTGAGGTATTGTCATCATCGGGGGTATCTCCAATGTCAAGGCGTGGTGACCTTCCACGGTATTATACAGATGTACAGCCAGTTACTTCACCTGCCCAAAAAAAACATGTACCAGCTGGAACCCAAGCGTCACTGCAGAGGAATTCTGCACAAGCTGAGCTCGATAAAGAGAAGAAGTGGCTCCAGTCTGTGAAGTATGCATGTGACAGTGGCGATACACAGAATCCAGCAAACATTTCGTGGGCTGCACATCATGCAGAGAGCCAAGCAGCCCAGCATACTAATATCACAGTCACACCCACTGCCTTGCTACCCCTCTTCCATGACCAAGCCCACTCAGTGGCAATGATCCGTCATGCCATGGATGTAGTGAAAGCAGCGGTCAATGAGCTAAATCCTGGACAGATACCCGTTCATCACACTGGACCAACCACTGTATGCAATCGCCAAGGAGTGCAATGGAACTGGCCAGACACATTTGGTGAAGATCTATTTGTAGTAATGCTAGGCGCTCTACACACAGAGATGGCAGCTTGGAAGACAGCAGGAAACTGGCTGCAAGACAGTGGTTGGACAGAGGCATTGGTTCAGGCAGAGATAGCAACAACAGGCACAGCAGACTCCTTCCTGCATGCCGCTCATGTCAGCCGTACAAGACGCGCCCACCAGGTAACTGCTGCTGCCCTGCACATACTTCAGCACCATGCATATACTAGATACAAAGAAAGAGCGAACAGCAAAGATGAGGAAACTATTGCAGTTTGAGGCATGGTGTGACATGAGAGCAGTAGCATGTCCCCAGTTTCAGTACTGGGACACTGTACTTCACCTGGAGCTCTCTATACTCCTCTTCATACGTTCACTTAGAGAGTCGAACTTCACACTGTTTACATGGGACAAACAAAAAAAAAACTACACCCTCCCCAACCCCCCAGCCAGGAGCTAGCTGGCATGGGGGTTTGCTTGGGGCATTGGGATCAATATCCCACTAATTACCTCGGCTGGGTTTTTTCCAGTTGCACATCAGGGACATGGTTTGGCCTTTGCCTTAGAGAAACATTCCAGAAGGAAATGTTGCCTCTCTTTTGCTGCTGGCCTTAGCTATTGCGTTGCTTGCTCCTAGCCAAGGTATTCCATATTGGGCCAACTTTCCAATCCAATCCAAGGAACCCGCACCAGGCAAATATTATATGCTTTTTTCTTTTTTTTTTTTTTTTTTTTTCTTTTTTTTTTTTTTTTTTTTTAACATATTTTACAGCAGCCAGCAATAAAAACCATTTCCTTTTTTCATAAAAAATTGGCTTTTTTTTTTTTCCTTTTTTTAGCCATTTTGCCTTAGGGACCACCAGTGGCAATGACAAACAACAAAAACAATGGCCATGGTCAAAGGATAGGTGAATGGGCGGGGCAAAGTGGGGGTGGTGGGAAGTCTCACACTGGCAAATCCAAGGGTGGCCCACGTGGGCCCTTTATCCGTGAAGTACGAGAAAAATCGCGGACCGGGACCAAGTGAAGTGTGCCCTTGCGAAAACGGGTGGATGGTGGCTCCTGGCCCTGAAGTTGCTTGCTCTGGGGGGGTCATTCACAAGAAACTTGAGGAACCCTCACAACAACTGCCAAAATGCAAACTGCAGAACCCCAAAAACTTGCACCAAAGAAGGAGAGGCACAACCCGGGACGCCCACCACCATGTGAGCAAAACCCAAAACAAGATGTACCAGATAAGAAATTTGTTCCAAAGATGTTCGTGGTGGGCACTGACAAGCAAGACAGTTCATTGAGGAGGATGGGCAACCCCTTTGAAAGAAGAAAGCCACAGATTTTTGCTTGGTTATCCTTAGAAACACACAGGAGATCCTGGGCCCCAGCTGCAGTAGAGAGTGTGCATACAGCTGTGCAAATGGGGAGGGGGCGAGATCCAGTTCCATTTATTTGTGGAAGGAAACGTATCTGCAGACAGATCCAAAAACTACTCAATGATGTCATCAAACGCAACAAACTTCCATTATTTGCATCCATCAATGGTGAAAAGTGCCAATAAGAACAAGCAACAACTCGCCTCTGCAAGGAGTGATTCAGAGCTTTTCTCCAGACTATACATCACATGCCAAACCAGAGATGGCGATCTCGAGCAGTTCTTCAAACATGAGAACAGTGCACACCCGCCTGCACTATTACAAAAATGGGACGGATCCGCTTTGGTTCCAAATCTGACTTGCTGAGGCCTTTGGAACAGCTTGTTGAACCAACGTCACCCACCACAAGTCTCTTCTGTGATCCTCGATGGGGCTGCAGTGGTTCAAATGCTGAACCCTGGCCACAGCAAAACATTCTTGACTATGCCACAGACGTATTCGTTCCATACATTCTGTCACAGCTTCAAAAATCATTCTCGTCTGGATCTAGTGTGGGACCGCTATGCAAACTCAGGCAGCTTGAAGGCAACTGCAAGGGCTAACAGAGGCAAGGGAATCTGCAGACGTGTTACTGGCACTGCCCTGTTACCAGGGAACTGGCACACATTCCTCCGTGTCGACGAGAACAAGGAAGAACTCTTCCACTTCCTGTCTAAGCAGGTCATGGAGTCCATCAATGTGCCAGAGAAACAGCTGATTGCTACTGACGGTGAACAGGTAATCTGAATCCCCCTGTTTATATCATATGTCAATACATGTACCCACATTGTCATGGATCTGTAACTATAAAAATAATGTTAATTTCATATAGATTTTTTGATGATAGTTGACCGCCTCACCAAATATATGACATTTTTTATGCTTATATCAACAGGTCATTGCTGTACCACCCTTTGAAGACACAGCAGCTTTGGCCCCATGCAATCATGAGGAAGCGGACACGCGCATGATGGTTCATACAGCAGATGCTGTTAAATCTGGAACCGCCAGAATACTCATCGTACACCGTGGACACAGATGTGTGGTTCTTGCTGTGTGGATGGTCCCAGGAGCTACATGAGGCAGTCGATGAACTATGGCTAGCAATTGGTACTGGCAAGAGCTTCCGCTACATAGCAGCACACAAGCTGGCTGCTTCACTGGGGCCAGACAAGCCAAGCACTGCCAGTCTTCCATGCAATCACAGGGTGTGATACAGTCTCGAGCTTTGCAGGTCGTGGCAAGATAACTGCATGGGCAGTATGGGACATTTTCCCAGAAGTGACAAATGCATTTCTGACCTTGGCATCTGCACCAAGTGAGATTTCTGAGGACACATTGGCAACCCTGGAGAGATACATAGTACTCCTGTACGACTGAACATGTGCATGTTCAGAGGTGAATCTGGCAAGGAAGAAACTCTTTGCAAAGAAAGCGCAATCTATTGAAGCAATACCTCCAACACAGGCAGCCCTAGAACAGCATGTGAAGAGGCAATGTACCAGGGTGGATATTGTTGGGGGCAGTCTCTTGTCCCAACGCTGCACTCTACCATCACCATGTGACTGGGGGGGGTGGGTAAAAAATTGGAAAATGACGGACAGTTTGATCCTTGTGGACAAACACTACCAGAAGCTGCCGACCAAATCCTGCTATGAACTGATCTCTTGTGGTGCAAAAAGGTTGCAGTGGGAGATGCAAGTGTAAGAAAGCAGCTCTGAAATGCACAGCACTATGTGGCTGTGATGGTGATTGGAACTGTGCAGAACTTACGTGTTATTGAATTGATTGATACGCAAGTTCTCTTGCTTGTCGTGTGTATAATTACATGCATATAGATGTACATAATAATTATGGGATTATCACTTGATTATCAGTTGATAATGTGAATTAAGACATGTTTCATTACAACTATTTAATTCCTTGGCTTCACATTTGTACATCTAGACACCAGAATCAAGTATATAGCTGGCACATAACCAAATATAAACAGTCATAAATTTCTCTTTTTTTTAGCCTACCATCTTGAAAATCCAATATGGCGTCACCAAATCAACTTCTAACTAAGAAACCATTCAATTCCTTGACCTCAAATATGTATATCTAGACACTAAAACCAAGTCTCTAGCTGGTATATAACCAGAATTATCTGTAATTAAAGATTTGTAAGCCGCCATTTTGAAATCCGATATGGTGGCCACTTTGGGGTTACTACAAAAGTGGTTCCATATCTGAAAATGTTCCCAATGTAATATTCTATCATTCCTCCATGTTTGGTGCTTCCATCACCAAATGCACAATTCTTATGAATTTTTTTGCTATGCCGCTATACTAGTAAGGTGAGAGGGGTTGGAAAGGCTTGAAAATAAAAATAATTGAAAACGACAGATAACATTGTCTAATCCACAGTTTTTGAGGTCACTGAAATGAATAGTGACACTCCCGATGCCTTTCAAGTCTAAGTTCAGCCCTGATAGGGAGTTGATGGAGAGGGAGGGGTGGGAAGGGGGTAGAAAGGGGATGACATGTAAACATAAGCTAAAACGACAGATAGTAGTGTCTAATCCGTAGTTTTTGAGGTCCCTTGGATGAATAGTGACACTCGTGATGCCATTTAAGTTCAAGTTCAGCACCGATAGGAAGGGAGGGGGCGGGAGTGAAAAGTGGTGGGAAGAGCGTTACATGTAACAATAACCAAAAAACAACAGTTATTAGTGCCTAATCCATAGTTTTGAGGTAGCTGGGATAAACAGAAACACTACTGATAACCTTCAAGTCCAAGTTCAGCCCCAATAGGAATTGGGGGTAAAGTGGTAAAATATAAATGTCAAAAAAATGCTGGGCCACTGTAACTGAAAAGAGAGAGAGAGAGAGAAAGAGAGAGAGAGAGAGAGAGAGAGAGAGAGAGAGAGAGAGAGAGATTATTGGTTGCCATTTAGAGTTTTCCCAGGCAATGCTGGGTTGGTCAACTAGTACATATATATATATATATATATAATATATATATATATATATATATATATATATATATATATATATATATATATATATATATATATATATATATATCATATATATAATAATATATATATATATATATATATATATATATATATGTAAACGCAGATAAATATCTCGTTTTTATTTGGTAAACGTGGAACCCCGAGCGGTAGGCAAATTGATACACACAATCTCTCTATCTCTCTCTCTCTCTCCAAGCGACCTCTCTCTCTCTCTCCACCTCGCAATCTCTCTCTCTCTCTCTCCACCTCTTTCTCTCCATTCTAACAGGTCATCAAAATGAGAGTCAAAGTTATGGAAAAATATAACATTTATTTAACAATGGAAAGATAATAACTCAAGTCTCACAGACCAACTAACTTAGTTAAACCCCCAATATGTAAAAGTCTTAATCAGTAATTAGTCACACCAATTATCTCTCTTCTCATACGGGACTCTCGGTCCCCCCTTGCCAGAACACATAGTTCCCTCGCCAGAATCGTCTGTTACAAAGACAGGAGAAACACACTCGTTAGCACACATAAGTTTAAAGACAAAGTAAAAGATTAAACATTCTTACAATGTGTAACAAGCCATCCCTTTGGCTAAAGTAAGGTACACTTACCCATTGCACCCCAGAATATTACCACTTCAATACAGATAAACTTTTTTGCAGAGCTCTCCTGGCATCTTGCCTTTCTCCCACAGACGTCTCTGAAAGTCTCCCCCATAGACTTAGCTAATGATACTATTATCAAAGGAAGAGGCGCACACGTACATACGAATGCACACTTCGACAACGCCTCATGTTACTGGTTACAACCAGTTTCCCAAAGGCACTTGGAAAAGACCATGAACTCGTGAACATTGAACCCGTTCCGCTTAAACTATGCATCAGAAATGATTTATCAGCTTCCTCAGGTTGTTGCTGCGGCTCTGTTCTGCTCATTCCAAAAAGGTCACAGCACATCACATTGGCAATTAAATATATCATTAATTATAACCCCTGCCACAGGAGCTCGGCCACCAATTGCTAGCCCCTGCCTAGCAAATGGTCAAACAAAACAGCTTATATAACATAAAAAACATTGGCCAGCTCAAAAAAAAAAAAAATAATAACTGCACGTCTCTGGCATTATAAAGTAAAGTCTTATCACGCTTCATCTCAAATAACACTAGAATTTTCTCTCATTTTGGATTCTTGAAAATCCCTCTTTGTCTGCAACTGGCAGCAGATAGCTGTAGAAAGGCGAACGGCCTTCCTCCTTGTAGAAGACTTCTAACGGCTTCTGTAGACGAAAAACCGCTGTAGAACTCTGTAGACTCGTAGAAACTCTCGTAATCGCCCTGGATAAACGACAGCAATCTCTGCACGGCTGGTGGACGTCTTGCTAGCGTCGGGGAACGACACGACGATTATGGTATGTATGTATGTCAGTCAAGTCATCGGTCAATCAAAGAAAATTAACCCCAGACATACTACTTCTATCAAATAATGACCTCAAAACATCAGAAATACTAACTGAACATCTCCCAATTAACTCCATTTAATATGACCACTAAATCACAAGTCATTATCACAACTCGCAAAGGAAAAAAAAATATCAAGTTCTCTGACTCAATTCTCCAAACTCATACATCAGCACACACAATCCAAAACTCACAGCAACTCCTAGGATTTCTGCCCTCATATTTCATAAGTAAAAAAAAAGATAATGAGCCCAAGGAAAAAAAAATCACGTAACAAGCCCAGACCCAAAAATGTTCTCTCAAGCCCTAATATTTGAACAACTCACAAAATCAGTAAAAATCTCCAATGTTTCACAGCAAAACCCCTTTAATGCTCATATAATTAATTACAATGAGACTTAACGTCAAATACCCATTTATGTAAATCGAAACCCCGATAAATTACATCTCCCGTCCAAAAAGAAATGCTATTTAAACTCAATCCCAATTACATCTCTCGTAGGAAAAGGAAGAAAATAAAAAAAAAGATAATCACAAGTAAACTTCCCCCATCACAAAACACATAATATATGCATAATATACATAATCGCCGTGCTTTTCTCCAAGAAATGCCCCATTTATAGTTACGGAATTTTGACATCGCAACTTTCATCGACCGACACGGCCAGAAAGCAAACTCTTACACGTGCATTTTCGTGAAATGCTATGGTCAACATTTCCAGATATTGCAAAACTCTGAGCAATCACCACTAAAGGAAAGGAATCAGCACACCAGACTCATCGCAGCGGTTTCAGCAAAAAAATCCACCTGCGGACACGTGCTCAAACTGTGGCACAAAAAAAATGTCTAGTCAGACTCGCAAGTTCGGAAACTCATGATCCTGAAAAAAAATGGTCTAACTGACATGAAGTAAGCACATTTCAGTAAATTAACTCCAGGATATGACTAAGCTGTTCAAAGACGTAGCTCTCACATGACACTGCCCAATTATATATAAAAAAAATATTATCACCTATTCGGGATAAAAAAAGCTACGATAAACTCGTAATTCGGCAATTATATGCCTCCAAAAATAACACACTTGTGAACATAAAAAATGCACAACATCTCCATAGGACTACAATGCAGTAATGCCACTCGCCTCCAAATAGTCACGAAACCTAAAAGAAAGAACCACAGAAATCTTCTCTTGGCTCGGAAAAAACTCCAAGAGAAATTAAACTCAAAAATCATAACCACAAAAAAAGGTCACCCGCCAAAGATTAATTCCACTACCATACATATAAATATGTGACACCATATTAATAATAAAACCACTCAGGTGATAAAAATATTTCCTCCATTTAATTAATAACTGCACCACCATATTCCCTCTTATTTCTCCGATAGCCATATGTTAATAAAAAACCACCACTCCAGGAATAAAAAATATTCACCTCTGTTTCGGCAAATAAAAGATATTTACCTCTATTTCACCAATCACTCCATGTGGAATAAAACAAGGCTCCAAAAATATTAAATCTCCAAAAAGGAATATCAAAAAATGAAATCCCATCTCCAAAAAAATGTGCTCAAAGCATCCAGCTGACACACTCACAAATATTGCCATATATCTCCTCAAAAATGTGTCTCCATTTTGCAAGAACAAAGATGGCTGCAAAATAATGAACTAAACATAGCTCTCACCACCATAGGCAAAATATCAAATGGCCAAAATATATCTCCAATATATTATATCTCAAATTATATCTCCAAAATAATATACCTCCAATTCTCCAGAGATAACTCAATTTTATAGTAAAAAACTATAAACTCTCCTAGCATAACAGCTGAAAAAGGGCAAAACTCCGCAAAATAAAAATTGTCTAGAAATTCTAGAAAAAATCACCAATGTGCCACAACTCATTATAATAGAATTCCAAATTCAAAGTGTCTTAAGCCAAGACTTCTCCATATGCACTATGACATAAGCCATTAGAAAACTTAACCAAGTTTCCTATCTCTGGCAAAGTTGTCACAAATATAACAAAGGTATTGTGCAAGAAACTCACAATTTCTGGAACATAAATATCCAGAGAAAAAAAATGTAGTGCCCATTTACTATGCATTCAAAAAAATGCAAAAAATTCTCCCATATATCTCTCTGCCCAGCATCAGACAGCTGAAAAATTAAACACGTCACATTCCCGAACAATGACTCTAAGTCACGAACTAAGATATTAAAAAAAAAATTCGAACAAACTGGAGAGAAAAAATAAATTCAAATTCACCCATGATAAAAAAAAAACTTGTGTCAGCGATGGCTAACTTCCAAAAAAGGATAAAAGAAAAATCAACGGCATTGTTAACTATCCCCCGTGCCTCACTAGATGTTAAGCAATTATCTGCTGGACTCATAAAAAAGAAAAACAAACAAAAAATGTGTTGTTAGTTCCTCCCAAATTCAAAAAAGATTTCACCACCCTTGATAGCATTACAGCACCCACGTATTAGTATATATAAAATAAAATCAGTACCAGAAATATCACTATCAGCAGTACCACCAAAATTGCTATCATCAAAATCACTAGTATTTGTATAAAAAAAACATCATCAATGATAATGCTTGTCCATTCACCCATTCATGCATTACAGAAATATTCTCTAAAGTTATAAAAACTCAACAAATAATTAACCACAAGATTTCTCCCGTAATTCATTGTAATAATTCTCCATAATATAATTATCTGTAATAATCATAAAATAATCTCCCATGAAATATCTCATATCTCTCATAAACTAAGCCCCAAGTAATGATAATTATACTTAAGTAACCCTCTCGTAAAATATGTCAAGTAATAATAACAAGTATTAATAATAATAATAATTCTCTTGCAAAGATCTCAAGTAAGGGTGCAATTCCCCTAGTATACACTTGTATTGCCAAACCCCATGATACCAATCAACACCACTCAGCAATCATCATCAGTCATCACTCACAGGGCATCACCACTTAAAAGCAATCTCTCCAACATAATAATAAAAAAAATAATCTCTGTGTCCCCATTATATTTGTGTCTTTCAAAGCATAAGGAAAACTTGCACACATACAATGCACTTCATTTCCTTTTTTCTTCATTCGAGAGAAAAGATCTTTTCTAAAAAAAAAACCCTACGGGCATCTCACTTCATCAACTAATCAATCAGCTGATGTCTTGGCTTTGGAAAATCATTTTCAAGGGCAAATTCGTCTCCCGATACCCCGACAAAGAGAAAAAAGAGGAAGGAGTTCACCCACACTGAGAAAAAAAAAAAAAAAAAAAAGTTTCACCCTCCACTGAGCGATAGACCACCCCACTGAACAGTGTCTGAGTATCCCCCCAAGGTATACCCATAGTACCCTCCCGGTAAGCAATGCCCTTCTGCATTCATTAGCAGAAATTTGCTGAGCCCGCAAGAATGAGTGGCCACTCTGTCTCCAAGCCAAAAAAATGCAATTCTAGCACAGTTTCGCATGCATGAAAACATTTTATACACACTTATATGTTAAACAAAGACGACTGCGTCTATTCTAAACACGCGCCAATAAAGAAAAACACATCACTTTCTGCTACTATGGGGAAAAAAATGTGGTATCTTAAACCAGTCCCATTACACTGAATGATTCAAAGACCCTCCCCAAGATTTAAAAAATGTTCTTTAACACTCACCACTTCATAATGAGAACAAAAAAAACTCGGAATTTGCGCAAGACACGCTAATAACACACTCGGATCGTCTCAGGACTGCACTTGATATCACACGCACAAACCAGACTGAGTCTTCATCTCAGCAGGCACCTCGCGACGGGCGAATTTGCTGACCCCAGTTCAATTTCTTTCCCTCAGCAACACATCCTCACGGATGGATATTTCTCTACCCGTTTCACCCACTCACTGAAATCTAACATATTTCCACAACCAGACACTCTGCAAATGGCATTTAATCTCACAAAAGGCGTAACAACTGTTCAATATCCGCTGCCACCAACTGTAAACGCAGATAAATATCTCGTTTTTATTTGGTAAACGTGGAACCCCAAGCGGTAGGCAAACTGATACACACAATCTCTCTCTCTCTCTCTCCAAGCGACCTCTCTCTCTCTCCACCTCTTTCTCTCCATTCTAACAGGTCATCAAAATGAGAGTCAAAGTTATGGAAAAATATAACATTTATTTAACAATGGAAAGATAATAATTCAAGTCTTACAGACCAACTAACTTAGTTAACCCCCAATATGTAAAAGTCTTAATCAGTAATTAGTCACACCAATTATCTCTCTTCTCATACGGGACTCTCGGTCCCCCCTTGCCAGAACACATAGTTCCCTCGCCAGAATCGTCTGTTACAAAGACAGGAGAAACACACTCATTAGCACACATAAGTTTAAAGACAAAGTTAAAGATTAAACATTCTTACAATGTGTAACAAGCCATCCCTTTGGCTAAAGTAAGGTACACTTACCCATTGCAGCCCAGAATATTATACACTTAATACAGATAAACTTTCGCAGAGCTCTCCCGGCATCTTGCCTTTCTCCCACAGACGTCTCTGAAAGTCTCCCCCATAGACTTGGCTAATGATACTATTATCAAAGGAAGAGGCGCACACGTACATACGAATGCACACTTCGACAACGCCTCATGTTACTGGTTACAACCAGTTTCCCAAAGGCACTTGGAAAAGACCCATGAACTCGTGAACATTGACCCGCTTAAACTATGCATCAGAAATGATTTATCAGCTTCCTCAGGTCGTTGCTGCGGCTCTGTTCTGCGCATTCCAGAAAGGTCATAGCACATCACATTGGCAATTAGATATATCATTAATTATAACCCCTGTCACATATATAAATATATATATATATATATATATATAATATATATATATATATATAGATATCATATATGTATATATTAGTGAAGTAAGAGTAAATGAATTTTCTACGGTGAGAATCTTATTCTGAAGGTAAGAGAATGAAGAGAGAAACGAAAAAAATACAATAATGAAATTTATGATAACACAAGATATTGTTAATTTGTTAGAGAAGGACGTGATTATGCATTAATGGAATTGGACTGAATGATAAGGTGGTATTTGAGACAACAAGTTCCAGGGTCATTGAAACCGGTTTGTGTTATTCAGATGAGCGTTTATAAAGTTCGTTGGATTTACATTGAGAAAAAAAGCAAAAAATCAAATGATGCAGATATCTGACGGGATTAATTTAAATATATGAATGGCCTAGACAGACATAAGAGGATTAAAGGACGCTGGGAATACTCCTAATTCGAATGGAAAGATCAAGAAGTAGATGGGTTACTACTAGTAGTGAGATGTTACCTTATGGGAATGTCAATTGCTGACTTAGATGTGTAAGGTATGCCTATTCGAGGGAAAGTTCCTTAGGGGATGGCTGTTAGGAATAATAGCCATTTGTGCAAAAAAAAACAAAAACAAATAACAGGTGATAATTAGAATGTAAGAATTAAAGCTCAAAACATGCCTCACTTATTTACAAATGAGCGTAGAAGGATTTTAAACAGCAAGTGTCATAAATCCCTTAGATTTATCTTAAACTTATTGTTTAAAAAGCTTATTTTAAACAATAAGTGTCATAGATTCCCTTAAGCTTATCTTAAACAATAAGTGTCATAAATTCCTTTATGTGGTAATGAAAATTTTGTGGGTAAAAGCAATGAATGATATTTTTGCTCATTAAACATTAAAATATATGAGTGATAACAATAATCCCATTTGATCTCAGTGAGAAATACTTGTCAGGATGTTAACTTTTCAAAATTTATGGAAGGTAAATTGTCGTTTTCCGGTACAATAAATCTGTAAGTTATGGAAAATGGAAGATAGAAATCGCACAATCTCTCTCTCTCTCTCTCTCTCTCTCGTATACATATATATATATATATATATATATATATATACATATATATATATATATATATTATATATATATATATATATATATATATATATATATATATATATATATATATATATCTAATAAAAGGAGCCCATAAAAACACCAAAATAGAGAAAAAGTACTATATTTCAGAGACTGCTGTCTCCCTCTTCAGGTAGATGAATGAGAAAAGTTCACAGAAAAGGTGGTATTTATACCAAGAGGTCCATCCACAAACAAGCCATTTTAAGTCACCCCGCTGATAATCTTCCTCTAATCTTCTTAAGGGTTGGTTGAATGAAGACGTTTGTCGATCGTGTCCGAAATCCATCCTCCTTTTGAGATGTTCATTACCTGCCTCTCTTTTATAAGGCCGATTCCATCATTTGACTCTTGTACCGGCAGTTGCTGCTATAAATTACACGTGACAAATTCCAGTTTATTCTATGGTTATGTTCATTTATATGGTTGAAAATAGCCGAGTTTCTGTTGTCCATACCTAACTGACCCGCTGTGTGTTTGTTAATCTCTGGGGAAGGGATTTACCTGTAAATCCGATGTAAGATTGGTCACAGTCCTGGCATGGATTTCGTATACCCCAGAGTCCTTTGGAGATGTCTTTTGTTGGACGTTAATCAGGGATTTGGCTAAGGTGTTTGGGTAAGTAAATACAAAATGGGTTCGATTTTCCGAGGGGGTTGGTTATTGTCTTAATCGTGTCCAGGTGGGGAATTATTATTTTATTGCTGGGTGTATCTCTGGTCTTGTCTTTAGGGGGTCGGTAGAAAATTACGTTAGCTTTGTGAATTGCTTTCTCAATTATATGGTCAGGATATTTTAAAAGACGAAAGTGCTTGCGAATTAGTTCAAATTCTTTTTCCAGGAATTCTGGGGAGGGGAACAAAATTCGCAAGGGCTCTTAAGAACAAGTTACTAGCTACACCTATTTTGATAGAAATGTCATGATAGCTAAAGTAGTGAATGTATGAAAGTGAGAACGTTGGTTTTCTGTATATGGTAAATTTGTATTCTGTCGTATCTCTGATTATTAAAACATCAAGAAAAGGAATTTTGTTGTCTGTTTCCCATTCAACTTTAAATTTGATGCTGGGCACTAATGTGTTTTAATTTCGAGAGGAATTCATTGAAATTGCCCCACCTATTATCCCAAAATGTTAGGATATCATCCACGTATCTCATCCACAGCATGTTTTTGGGTTTATTGCATTTATTACTGTAGTTTCAAAGTATTCCATGTACAGATTGGCTAGAACAGGACTTAAAGGACTACCCATACTACACCCCGAATTTTTGCTTGTAGAATGATTCCCCGAATGAAAATACGTTATTAGATGCACATAATTCAACTAGCTTTATTATTTTGTCAAGCGCCAATGGGAAATGATCTGAATAGGGGGATAATTTTACCCTTAAAAACTGAAGAAACGTCCTGTACTGGTACTTTAGTGAACAAGGAATCTACATCAAGGCTTAAAAAGTTTTATTGAATTGTGAAGTGGTATGTGCTTCTCTGAATTTGTGACAAAAATCTTCCGAATGTTAATGTGACTGGGAGAAAAAGTGCCTAAAAAAGGGGAAAGGAGGCCAGCTAACCATTTAGAAATTTTGTAATTGAAAGCACCGGCACATGAAACGATGGGTCTGAATGGAAGATTGTCTTTGTGAGTTTTAGGGCAGGCCATAAAATAGGGTAATTTAGGATAATTACTTTAAATTTCTCTAATAGTTCAATACTCTTTTTGTCTTTGCCAATTAATCTTACTTTCCGAAAAAATTCTGTGGGAACGTTTTGGAGGGATTTTTCGTCAGTTTTTCGTATGTGTTTGTGTCGATAAGGAGCTGGTTGATTTTGTCAAGGTAGAAGTCTTTGTCCATTATTACGATTTTGCCGTCTTTGTCGGATCTACTTATTATAACATCTAACTTTTTTAGCGAGTGGATGGCTATCATGAATCTGCGGGGGGAACATGATATTTCTTATGTAAGTCAGTTAAAGCATTTAGTAACACTCCTTTTAAACATATCTCTTCACGGTTGTAGTTTTTGTCAGATATGAATTTATCAAAAGCCACTATGAAGTCTAGGTTGTTTTTGCGGTCTGGCATAAGGGCAAAGGATAGCCTAAATTTAAAACTAAAATGTTGATTTACAGTAAGGGTGGGGGGTGTTGGATAAGTTTAAAACTTTGTCTTGTTGCTCAAGATTATTCCATGCACTATTGTCTATTAGGTTATTTAAACTTGCGTAGAAGTCTGTTGGAATGAGTCACGCTATTATAGGCAGCAATGTCGGAACAGAATGAAATCAGATACCTGTATATGTGGTCCGTAGTGAGGAGGCGAAGATAGACTGGGTTTCCATATATCACTCTGCGTAGTACGAAGATGTCGTTTTTTTCGTATCGGTGATTCTTTCCTCCAGGAAAATCTTGTGTGAGAGAGGGAAGGGGTCCGATTGCAGAGTCCATCTCCCGAATCCGTACATTTTTGGTAGTACTTGTTCTTTGAGGCATTCTTCTAAAAGTGTTTTTGGTTTTTCAGCCGGTGTAGTTTGATCAGTTCTTTTTCAAACTTGCGAAAAATTGGCTTGACTTCTGGAAGTGAGTGAAGAATCCTGGAAAGGCAATTAAAGAGACAACATCAATTATCACTTGTTTGTTTGGTAAACAAATATCCTAATGTATCTTATCAGTAGGAAAAAACGAATGGGTTAAATGCCGAGTTAATTAACGGATTAACTCCCCGTGGTGATATACTGTTAATAAAATAGAGAAAGCACTAAATAAATAGATAATAAATACAGTAATAATTCAAAACACAAGAGCGCCACTACTATTGGGAGAAAGATGTATACTTATGTTTCACGAATACTGTCTGTCTGTCTGTCTCAGAAATAAAATAATAGGTTTCTTTTAATCAAAGCTCGCTTTTCTCTCTCTAATATATGTGTATATATATATATATATATATATATATATATAAAAACAGACATATATATATTAATTTATTTATTATATATATATATATATATATATATATATATATATATATATATATATATATATATATATATATATATATATATATCTTTTTAGGTGAGAAATAATTTCCAAGATTTACTGCATCCATCTCCTCCCTGCATAAACGTAACGTCTACAAGTTAAATATATAGGAGAGCAATTTGTATAGATTCATTTTGTGAGATATCATCTTATTTCCTCAGCACTTTCCATCAGAATTCCGCACGCAACACATCAACGCTCAGCTGACAGAGCCCATAAGAGTAATCCCCGCTAATCACATCAAATCAGCGATGATAAGGGTAAATGGGCAAATAAGACTATTACGGGGAATAAAAAGCGAATGAACGGATGGAAGGGATTTAGATGAATGAATAATTGTAGTGGTGATTGAACGTTTGCGTAATGGGCGGAGACTATAAAAAGGTGGAGACTGATTCATAGATGATCCCATTTACCGCCATCAGTTATATTACCTTTAAACGTCGATCTGTGACGTCACTGAGCGTTGACCGACGACTTCATTGTAGTATGTCGATCGATGACGTCACTGAATGTCGATAAGATGCCACTTAATGTTAATCGATGTCACAAAATGTTCATCAATAATGTCAATGAATGTTGATCGATGACGTTATTGAATTTTGGTCGATGACGTCACAGAATGTTCATCGATGATGTATTTGACTTTGATCGATGACGTCACAGAATGTTCATTGATGATGTCATAGACTTTGATCGATGACGTCACAGAATCTTCATCGATGACGTCACAGAATCTTCATCGATGACGTCACAGAATGATAATCGATGATGTCATTGACTTTGATCGATGACATCACAGAATGTTCATCGATGATGTCTCTGACTTTCATCGATGACTTCACAAATTGTTCATCGATGATGTCATTGACTTTTGATCGATGACGTCAGTGATGTCGATCGACGATGTCACAGAATATTGATCGATGACGTCATAGAATTTTCATCGATGATGTCATTGACTTTTGATCAATGACGTCACTGAATGTTTATCGATGATGTCACAGAATGTTCATCGATGAAATCACTGAATGTTGATCGATGATGTCACAGATTGTTCATCGATGATGTCATTTCATGTTGATCGATAGTGTCATTGACTTTTGGTCGATGACGTCACAGAATGTTGATCGATGACGTCACAATGTTAATCGACGACGTCACTGAATGTTGCCCTTCTAAATGTGTCATTTAATGTTAATCAATCAAGCTATTTAAAACAGACTGATGAAGGCATTTGATAACCAGATATTGCACAAAAATTGATTAAATTTAGGAGCGCATTTTTATTATCGATTTTTAAAACCTTTTTTTTTCTCTCCTCTCTCTCTCTCTCTCTTTCGCATTTGAATCACGGTGGAGTGATAAATACTTTCTGTAATAATCCCTCTCTCTCTCTCTCTCTCTCTCTCTCTCTCTCTCTCTCTCTTCGTAAAACAATCCCAGGCTACAATGGGCAAGAGCAGATCTTCATCAAGCCCAACCATGACGTACTGTGGATAAAACTGACCGAATTCCCGCGCTATGTGGGAGCACACATGGGTCCCCGGATTACTGTGCCGCTTTGATCTGCAAAGCTATTCAGGAGAGAGAGAGAGAGAGAGAGAGAGAGAGAGAGAGAGAGATTTTCCGAGTGAGAAGTAAGCGTATGTATTCTTTTAAAATTATGCACTTCATTTCGGTGTGTGTGTGTGTGCGTGTGTGTGTAAGAGAGAGAGAGAGAGAGAGAGGAGAGAGAGAGAGAGAGAGAGAGCCCTCTGATTTTCTAACAATTACATGTTACAAAATCGATAATATGTGTGTGTGTGTGTGTATGAAGAAACCAAGAAATGCGGCCATCAATTTATAACACTAAAAAATACACAACAAAGAAAAGGAAGGTTTTATAAACATTCCATCGAAACATCGAAAGGCAAAAATCACTCGTACTTCTTTTGGCTAAATTCCGATTGATTCTTTCTTTCACATTTTCCCTTAGGTAGAAGAGTGACTTTGCAGCATGTTTTTATTTGTTCATTTTGTTTCTGGACGGACAGACTATTTGATTATATAAAGAATCTACGCTTCGTGGCATATATAGTATACTTGTGTGTTAATCTAAACGTATTTTATTCTTTCTTTATGACGTACAGAATTTTTAGCGGCAAAGGCAGTCTGATCTGCATATTCTTACATAGGGTGTGTACGTGAATCTAGACGTATTTTGATGTTTTCGTACGTAACTATTTTTTTTTTGGTGATAAAAGAAATCTTCATTTTATATTATGCACACATTCATGTATACACGTGCGTTATTTTTTATATTTACAAAGGGATTATAAGCTACGCATTCAAACGTTTTGAAATCTATATATTGTATATTTTTCACAAGACTAATTAACGGCAGCAAGGAAATATACACTTCAGGTACTGATATATACAAGTGAGTGTGTTTATAAATTTATACTCAAGACTCACACAAGTGGTGTAACCCTTGATAAGTGATTCAGGAAACACCGAGGAAACCAGAGAGTTTTCCACAAGGCTAGCAGCAATTGACTCTCGAACTACTGACATTCACTCAGTATCTCTAGGGGACAGCCTTTTTCTCTCTGGAGTTGGAACTTATCATCTCGATCTTCTCGTATATTACCGTAACGAGCTTGTGTAGCGCGCGCTGGAACCCGGGGCTGCTGTCTACCCTGCCCTCCAGATAGGGCGACAGACAGGTTTGCAGGGGGAGGGTGGATGTCTTCCCCACCTATACCGCCCCCGCACGGGGTGGACAAACCGGTTTGCACAGGATGTGTGGCTGCGTCATGTCTTCCTTACTGTCACCTTGGGGAGGACGAACAAGATCAGATACTCTCGGATTCCTGACGATATGACGATGGATTTGATAAAAATAAATAGTGAGAGTGATTTTTATATGTCTCTGACTATTGGTAACGATTCAGATTCAGCCCTGCGATGAAGAACTGTATGTGGAGACCTTACAAGGACGTTTTAAGTTTGTGCAAATTGGAAGAAACTGCTGCAGAAGGACCTGAAAAAAAAAAAAGTTTCTTGCGCTTCCTAGAAGCCCCATTTGCCTGGATCAAGAGGTTATCGCGCATCTGGAACTTCAGAAGTTCAGGCGAAAGTGCTACGCATTACCTTAATATTATTCTCGTTGCATTTTAGTATATTTTTCCTCTTCCCTTCAAAGAACAACACCATATTCTTTGGAAGATTTAATTGCAAGTCAATGGCCCCTGTTGGCTTGTTGCATATGAACAGGTGTCATCTTCTCAATTAATAATAAAAATAATAATGATAATAATAATAATCTTGACAATAATAATCTTACTATAATATAACGGGCAGTATGTTTATCCGTCTGTCTGTCATTCATTCACGGCCAAACAGCTGGTCTGATGGGCATGAAACTTGGCAAGGTTATAGTGGGGACTACCAAGATGGTTTACAATGGGGTATCATCCTACCTTCCCCCCAACTCCGAAGTGGGTGGAGGTGAGAAGGGATTCCCTGGAACGGGGCTGGTTATGCCCGTAGACTTAGTTACTTTACGAATTTATCATACATAATATAGTTAAAAAGCACTAGGGAGTTACTTATATGAAGCAACAGATGAATATGCTTTTAGTAAGGATTAGTAAATTGCTAGTAATAATAATATAATTACTCAAAACATCTTAGATAAGTCTGAAAGTGAATCTGATTTATTCTGCTTGATCAACATATTCCATCTACATAAACAGAATCACACAAGATTAAGCACTACTCAGAACCAGCACTTTTCATACGAGGCAAAGGAAAAAAAAAAAGCTTCAAATACTTCTAGAATATGTCTGATGTTATTGTATTAATAGAATATCACATAAAAGCTTGCTCAGCGCTAGTCTCCTTGCTTACGCTGGATTAAGTTACTCGCAGAATATTAGAAATCCCAAGAAGTCATTATGGAAATGAATGATCAAATGCAAAAAGTGGCCTCGTAATTGTCTTTTTTTGTTTTTTTGTTATCGAAGCCGGCACTACGCTTTATTGAAACGACCATGAGCACTAAAAACATAATAATAATAATAATAATAATAATAATAATAATAATAATAATAATAATAATAATGAAATCCAAGCGAATCTCTCTTGTTTGTCCACCCAGTGGGGGGCGGGGTAGCTTAGGGAGACATGAAACAAACACCCTCCTCCTGCAAACCGGTCCGTCCACCCAAAGTAGGGGTGGGGTAGGTAGGGGAGACATGACATGTCCACCTTCATCCTGCAAACCTGTTTGTTCGCCTCGGATGGGGAGGGGTAGGGGATTGGGAGGGTAGGGGAGACATGAACGGCAGCGCCGGGTACCAGCGCAGTTTAGTACGCGCCATCAAGCTCGTAATAATTATAAAAATAATAACAAAAACGATAATGATGATGGCAAAATAAAACCTTTTCTTGTTTATAATCTTGGTATATCGTTAGTAATACGGATCAAATCCTAAAACTTTGGACAAAACAAACGGCAGCCATGTTCTTAAGAAACTATAAGCTCACAAATTCGGTGTAGGATAATCATCTTCCTATTGTTAATGTAAGTCAGCGTGTTTTCTTTTATTTTGTGTTTCCTTGGTATATTTAATTCAGTGTTTGTTTAATTGTTTGTCTGTGTGTTCGTTCATTGGTTCATATAATTGTGTTGGTTTAACTTGCGAATTGTTTTCTACTAAAGTAAATGTCAATGTAATTGCTTGTTATTTCTATTATTAAATTGTTATATTTTGTGATCTGAGTTTTACACGTTCCTTCATTGATTGATATTTCTTAAATGTTCTTATTATAAGCTGTAACAGGCTAGGCTAAGGCTTAGTTTATAATGCTTTATTATTGACCACCATGAATCAACGAGACTTTTCTTCCTGTAACTTTTTCCTAGCCAAAATTGCGACATTTTAAAAAATATTCCCTGCGATTTTATTACCGGCCACCTGGAGGACCGTAATAATACGAGATGACGATCGGGGAAATATGAGTTACATGACGTGCAAGACTGCGAGCACGATACAGATGAATGGAATTTTACGTTGAAGGGGCTCTAGGCAATGTTGATAAGGCACCTGTGTGAATATGAGATTAATTTCTTTTTGTGATTGAGTCACACTCCTCTACTCTCATAAGGTTCGCCCAAGAGCATTTGCCTCTTAATGAGAAGTTAAAATCTCTGCAAGGTAGAGTTAAAGAAGATGGACAACTCAGAGGGAAGATATGGAGGGTAATGGATGAAGAGTAATAGGCAGAAAGCGCTGGAAATGGAGATCGAAGGAGCACCAAGGAGAATTTTTAGGGGATAATGATGATGATGATTATATATATATATATATATATATATATATATATATATATATATATATATATATACACACATATATATGTATGTATGTCTATGTGTGTGTGTGTGTTTACGAACCTTATTCAGGGTAAAAGAAGGTAAATTTGCTTGTCTCCAAGTAAAGGGTAAAGGTATACGTATTCTGTGACAAAATCTGAGTGGGGTAAAATATTTACCATAATCAGTATACCTTTTTGTATCAAGATTTACCATTAGATTTAAAAAAAGTAAAAATATCTTTTAAATAAACTGCAGATTTCCTAGAAATGATTCCCAAAGCTCGAAAAAAAAAAAAAAATCAAAATATGATGCCACCTATTTTTTTACGTAGACCAACTTCCCTTCAAAATTAAATTCCTTCATAAAGAACATATTACAGATCCGGACAACGTCCTCCCGAGAAAAAAAAAGCGAAAAAAGGGAAAATGGAGCAAAAATGGCGATAGATCTGGCGCAAGAAATAAAGGGAAAAACCGAGGAAAAGGAAAAGATGGAAATAAAATCGGGATATCTGACGTAGACGCTCCTCGCTCCCCCTCTGACACATGCTTGGGGCTGCTGACAGGGCTGACGGCTGATAAAACTTGCTGGAGACAAATAGTGAAAGGATTCGACTGTCAACAGTGTCATGGCCGGTGCCTGGCGCTGCCAGACCACGCACACAAATACACACAGGCGCACACCAACACACAAACACCCAGACATGCACCTCCGGGGGGAAAGAATCGCAACCATTTTGATTATGGTCTCTCTCCCCTTCGCCTCGACTCGTGCGGACTCGTATACCTCAAGAGCTCGATTCCATGCGTGCAGCCTGGAATGTACCACACACACACACACACACACACACACACACACACACACAGTGGACGTTGCTTTCACTTCTCCTCTCCGCTGGGATTTGTGGACAAACTTAAGTCTGCCGTACGTAAGCGCGCTCACATACACACACATACACACACAATTCCCCTACACTCCCCCTCAACACACATCTACCTATCTATTAATCTAAATATAAATACACTGTATCATATATATATTATATATATATATATATATATATATATATATATATATATATATATATTTACACACACAAATATATATATATATATATATATATATAATATATATATATATATCATATATATATATATATATATTGTTTTAACTTGAAGCAGTACTATTCACTAGCAGAGCTGCTAAAGAGAAGAAACAAATAATGCGGTCGCCACCACATTTAGACTCTGAATGCCTGAACTTTTATGAACTCTATGTGGACAGAGTTTCTGCAGAATTAGCGGCCTGATGCTCCTATACACTGGAGGTTCTTCATGATCTCGTCGAGCCTCACTAAAAACCCACTGCGTAATTTGACCTGAACCTCGCTAACATCCTTGAGATCATCCTAGATATTTCAAGCCCTTCCTTTTTCAGTACCTCTTCTACGGCATTAGTCTCATTCTCTAGGTCTCCCTCTCCTGCCTACTACATTATCGAGTTACCCACACTTTTCATTAACGTATCGTTCACCACCCTTTCTCAAAGCACACTGATCCATAACTAAAATTCTCGCTAGTCTTTTCATCACTTCTACTACAATCTTCAGAATTCCCGCCTCTTCCAGTTCAATTTTTTCACCATCTCCCGGAAGGATTATCGTTAAAATAAAAGAGAGAAAAACTACCATATTCAGTATGATGTATCAACTGTAGTCACGGCCACTTGAACAAGCTAATATTCATAGAGCCAAAAAAAAAAAAAAAAAAAAAAAAAAAAACGAAAACAAATCAGGGGCAATGTCGCCTACTCGAAATATCGCGTTTTATTCTATACCCACGTACCATTATGTTTGATGCAACACAGACACTCCAATGGAAGTCAAAAGCACAGCAGTAGAGCAGAGTACTGACACATGGAACTGGAATATTTCAGTGCAGGTGCAATCTTACCGTAGATAAGTACTTGCAGGTTACGCAAATTTTGGGTGTAAGTTTACCGTCAGTACGTAATATACATGATAACACAGAAAAATGCATTACTGTAAATGCTTAAAAGGATGTAAAAAGGTCTCTAAATCACTCGCAAAAGGTCTCGTCAAGGTAGGTGAAATCATGTGAGCATATTTTTACACTGACCTTTTTAAAAAAATTTTGCTAGTCAAAAGTGGGATGCAACTTCGAGCAAGGAGCGTCTTCGACGCCATATAATAATATATATATATATATATATATCATATATATATATATATATAATATATATCTATTTATATATATATATATATATATAGTATATATATATATATATATTATCTATTTATATATATATATATAAACCGGAAATGCGGTTTGTATGACCGCTGTACAAATCCACATTTCTTGACCGATTTTGATGAGATTTTAAATATAAGTCAATATCAAACCAGGATAGGTCATGGTGAAAACAAAATTAATACTGGACCATTGGTTGAGTAAAGGGGGGATGTGGGAAAGGAGGCGAAATGTTAAAATGACTGAAAACAAAATATATTAATGTCTAATACATAGTTTTCGAGGTTGCTGAGATGAATAGTGACTCTTCCCGATGCCCTTTAAATCCAAGTTCAGGCCTGATAGGATGGGAGTGAGGAGTATGTGGGAATGGTGAGACATGTAAGATTAATCTAAAACAACAGATGTTAGTATCTAATTTATAGTTTTCAATGTCACTGAGATGAACAGTGGCACTCCCGATGTCTTTTAATACCAAGTTCATCCCAGATAGTAAGGAAGGGTGGGAAGGGGATCACACATACAAATAACCAAAAACTACAGATATCAGTGTCTAATCCATAGTTTTAGAGGTCACTGGGATGAATAGACACACTCCCAATGCCCATCAAGTCTAAGTTCAGTCCCAATAGGAATGGGGGTGAGAAGTGGTGAAATATAAATTGTCAAAAATGCTGGACAATGTAACTGAAGAAACTACCTCAACAGGGAAGGGTGAGAAATAGAAAGAATAAGAGAGAGAGAGAGAGAGAGAGAGAGAGAGAGAGAGAGAGAGAGTACAAGGGGGTCTGGGAGGCGATAGAGAACGAGAGTTTATCGGTTGTCATTGAGAGTTTTCCCAGGCAGCACAGGGTTGGTCAGCCAGGGTGTATATATATATATAGATTTCTATATATATATATATATATATATAGATATACATATATAGTATATATTATATATAGATATATAATAATATATATATATATAGTACATACTCACGATATATATGTATATAGTATTTACATTATAAATACACACACACGCATATATATATATACTTGAATTTTGAATTTTTATGCCCTACATCGTGACATTCACAAATAATAAGCCACAAATATCGTTTACAATAACTAATACCGAAGAGGATTTATAATTGATATATACTTAGCCAGTGGTGGGATTTGAACTTCGAATTCACTAGTGGAGAAGCCCTTATCAAATGTCATTCATTTTGGGTCTAAATTATTCCCAAGGTATGGTGAATTGGATATATATATATATATATATATATATATATATATATATAATAGATATATTATATTATCATATATTATCATATATTTAAGTACACGAACACAATATATACAGTAATATCTATACTGTGCATGTTATAGAGGTAGATTTATAGATGAACACTTATTATGGCGTGCCAGTGACAATATGGATTTATTGAATATTTACACAGACGCAAAAAGTCAAAACAACTCTCTCCACGTCAAACCGAAGCGCGTATTCTTGAAAAAAAAAAAAAAAAAAAAACAGACGCAACAGATCAGATGAAAAACATATAAACTAATGATTATTTATTTTAAAGTTTTTCAAATAATAAATAAAAATGAACTAAATAAAGATAAGTGAGCCAAATCAACTAAAGGAGAACAAAAAAGAGATTAGAAATGGAGAGAGAGAGAGAGAGAGAGAGAGAGAGAGATGCGGCGAAACATCTGCTGTTCAGTCGGACACAAAACATAACAAGAGCCATGTTCGGCAAGAATATGACAAATGTAGGAGTATTTTTTCGCCCCGCAAATTTTCTGATTTGATAAAAATTCTGAATATTCGGCGTTCATTTCCTTGACAAATTTTCTAGTTTATAGAGCGATATTATTCATAAGGATTTATTTTTTCTGCCAGCTGTTGTTATGTCAGTAATGATTCCCATGACAGTAGTACCTTTTTGATAATAGTACCACATACAGTAGTGATTATTTGAATGATGTTCTTATGATAGAAATAATTCCATTGACAGCAGAGAATTTTATGACACCCGATATTGTTTTAAAATATTCTGGAAAATAAAGAAAAAAAGTCCTAAGTTAATCTAATTTCGCCCGAGGCATACCTGTATCTTTACTGTTATACTTGGGTAATATTCCAACTCACATGATAATTCTTGGGGAGTAATTAGACTTTACCGTAATAATATCTAAATTAGAAGGAAAAATCTACCACATGCAGGCAAGAATTCTAGTCTAGCGAGAACCAATGAACTGGGAGTAATGATTAAAGTTGATACCTTGGCAGTTTCTTTCTAAAAAAAAAAGAAAAAGAAAATCTCCACCGCTTATAATGCAAAGGCCGACGGTGCGGATAACCTTAAGAAGCTACTGGCCCAGGCTCAATAGAATCAGAGTGAATCGATGGACCATTGGACGAATGAAAGTTTGAGTCACTAAAAACGAAACCAGGAATATTAACAAAACGTGTCTCTATTAATTTCAAAGAGATGATTTCGTGTATGATAAATTATTTTTAAAATACGTCTTTCACTAGGCCCGTATCTAAGTTACTCAAAAGTCCATCATTGAGGTGCATTGTCTTTCGTGAAATATTACATCAAAGCTACATACATTTCATAGAGAAAAGATAAACATATCTATAAAAAGATCAACAGATACCCAGGAAACGTAACCACTCCCGAAATAAAACTGACAACTAAATTTCTGTCATCTGCTGTTGTGGGGAAAATCATCAAAGTTCCAAACGCGGCCTTTGGTTGGCGTCTTAGCTGCAGCCAGCGTCCAAAGTTACGAAACCCGAAGTTCGGAGGTTGAACAACAAGTCGGGGAGCCGGCGACTCCTTTCACGGGACGGACAGGCCGCTTTTGGGAGGAACTGAGACAGACGCCGCACAGAAGGAGGAGGAGGACGTGGCCCGTGTCGAGATCAGAGGGGAGAGGCGGGTAATGAAGCGCGTGATATATTCTTCAGGGGAGGCTGTGGTCCGCTGCCTTCGATGCGGTGGTGTCTGACACTTATGCATGCGACTTCCTCGGCCTAACTCAATGCGGCAGAGACACCGCCCGAAATGGTCGGAATGGAGGAGGAGGAGGACTTCAAGAGGGCTTCAAAGTGTTCCCGAAGGCCAAAGGGCCGTCGCATTATGCCGGCCCGCGATAAAAGAAGAAGTCTCGGCTAAAAGTCCGAGAATTCGTCGGCGGCAAGTCCCGAATTTATGCGAAATGAAAAAATGGCCAAAGGAGGGCTGGAGGAAGAGTGAAGCTCATGTGTCTATTAAGATGCGGTTACGAGGCTGCTGTTAATCATTTCAAGTTAAGACTCTTGCAAATGATTCACTAATAAATATGTCGATTGCGACATGGAAACGAGTTTATTATGTGATATTAGAACAGCGGGATGGGAGGGGTGGATATCTATTCGATCCTAATGCTTAATTTCATAGAAATGAAGAGGCTTTCTGATGAACTAGTCTAAATTGAGCCTCTCTTTATTTATTCACTAGGCTATCGTAGACTAAGAGAGAAGCCTTTTGGCCGCTAGTTAATATAGAAGTAAACGGGGCGTCGTCAGCTCTAAGCACCTTTCATATCCACAGAGACATTTCTTGACTTTATCTTAAATCCCCTTTGATGTGCAACAAGGCCACCTTTTAAAAATTTGCTTCTCATAATTTAAGTTGTCCATTTTTTTTTTACAGCTCGCGAGATTAATTTGGGCACCAAAGTCTGACTTTAGAGTGGGAAAAATAAAGAAAGGAAAGACCTTATTCAAGTCGACATTCGGGAGTCAATTTCTACGTATGCTAAACGAGCGAATGCCATCAGGAGGCCTACAGACACTTTGGCAAAACAGGGAAATAACATTCGAGGCGAGTTTGTAACTTCGGAGTGTCGCAGCGGAAGCGCAAGTGATGTCAACAAAGGGATTTGTATTCCGCCCCCGATTAGCATTTTCTTTGTCTGCTTTTGTCCAGCGAGATTGCTGCCCGTTAATCTCCGCTGTTTACTGAGCTGTAATATCGGGCAATTCGGATTTGATGAGATTTTCAGGAAAATAACTCTTCACACGGCCACTGCTAGCGATTATTTTAAATCAGACCTGTCGTAACGTCAATTATTACTAAGAGTAATTGGCAGTATTTGAGATGGAACAAGACTTCAAATACGTCAGGCCATTTAAATCTTTGGAAAATGGCGTTCAATAGCAAGAAACGACATCGTGATAAATTCGGGCTTCAGATGAGGAGGTGAACTGAAACGGACAACGATTACGTTGTAACGCTTTTTTAAAAATAATTTCAGCTTCTCCAACCGGCGGTTTGTTCTGATTTGATTCCTCTTATTGTATTTTAAAACGCATCATGATATCAATAATAATCAATACTGAAGTAGACCGATAAACGAAGGAGCATCCAAGTGCTGTTATATTTTATTGAAAGAATTATACCTACTGAAGACTACTCTTTAAAAAAATAAAAGGTTAAATTTTCATACATCAGCATCACTTAATTCCCTCAAGTTATGTTACGTATTTTTCTGTTTCATCAATGTCTTAAGATAGTTGTGAAATGTTTTACTATACTGTAGACACACCCTAAGCCACCAGAACAGTGGTTGCCAAACTTTTCCTAGTCGTTATCCATTTTTCATACAGGATATTTGTCCATGGCCCACCGCCCACCTGTAAGTTGCCTCCACTGGCTGCCTACCCACTAAACTCCTTTGGTTTTATGCATAAATATCCTGAGATTATGGCCACCTGCATTCTGCTACATAGCCCACAGTTAAGGGAAACACAGTGGAAGCTACACACTTTCAACAGCGTAAAAATGAATAAATACAAAGATAATTGAATAAATAAATAAATAAATAAATAAATAAATAAATAAATAAGAAAATATAAAAAAAGCAACATTAAACACAGACTTGGACCTTAGCTAAAAAAGAAAGAAAGAAAGAAAGAAAGAAATTAAGTTATTCAGCATAAAGATATTAAGGCTAAGAATTCCAGGTCTTATACGTGAACTGGTCAGGTCTGTAGCTCTTACACAGAGTCCCCAGTTCCCGGTACGAATTCTTCCAGGATTCTTTGCTCACTCTTGACATTTGAACACTCTATTTGCTCACCTGCTTCTCTCATTTCGCCGGAGACTGTCGCCACAAAAGGCGGAAAGAAAATAAGAGTAATCTCTGGAAGGCAGAGATGGTTTACGCTTTGGGGATTCAGGAAAGAAAATGAAGGGAATTTAAGTATTATTATTATTATTATTATTATTATTATTATTATTATTATTATTATTAAGTATTATTATTATTATTATTATTACTATTAATTAGTTATTATTATTATTATTATTATTATATTGATTATTTTATTATTATGATTATTATTATTTCATTATTATTATTATTATTATTATTATTATTATTATTATAAAATGTGGCTCGTACTTAGCCTAAAAAAAATAAATCCATCAAAGACATTCAAAGGTCATAGTCCGGATGAACAGAAAGAATTTCGTCAATAGAGTGACTGACAAGAAAGCAAATCGTGTCTCTCTCTCTCTCTCTCTCTCTCTCTCTTCTCTGTTTATCTCTCTCTCTTTCTCTTTTCTCAATTCATACCTAAGGAAACGGTGCTGCAGCTCTACACATCAATAGTTATACCCCATCTTGAATATGCAGTACAGTTTTGGTCATTAAAACTAAGAAAAAAACATAAATAGATTAGAAGGAGTACAAGCAAGAGCCACAAAGTTAATTCCATCCATCAGGCAAATAGGTTACCGAAGACGACTAGAGAGCCTGAACATGTATGGCTTAGAAACACGACGACTGCGAGGACAACTACCAGAAACATTTAAAATACTGAAAGGCACAACAAAAGTAGACAGTAACCTCTTCAAATTAAACGAAAACCAGACTAGAAATAATGTATGGAAAAGTAGAACTGAAGAGATACAACACATCCCATTGTGGGAACTTCTCTACATAAAAGATATGTGATACATGGAATAAACTGCCACAAGAAGTTTTAGACAGCAACAGCGTGGAAAGGTTTAAAAGAAAGCTAGACAAAATCATTAAGACACTGTGAATGAACAGCAAAACCTGCTCCTACAGATAAGTGAGCACACGATGTCTCCTCGGATGGACTGACAAGTCTTTGAGACATCCGAATCCTCGTAATTCCTTGTAACTTGTAACTCGAAATTTGATTCATCACAGCACATCTTATTGTGTTTCTTTTCATTCCGTCATGATATTTTCCTCTAAATTTTTCCGTTTCCCTACCTGACTCCAACGCCCTCCATTTTTTTTTAACTTTTCATTCTTTTACTGGTTCTACCCATGTACGTGTTATACGAGCTCAGGACTCCTTTGAGGCGAGGTGAACGAGAGCACCCGAGACGGGGAATGTATTAGGAAACACCCAAGTTGAAGGGAATGATTGACAGGGCCGTAATGAAAACTCTCGCACCAACTCCCCCACTACCCCATTCTTCTCCCTCCCTCCCCCCTCCCCTCAACCAAACGCCGCTCCACGCCCAAAAACCCTCCCTTAATCCCCTTCCCGACTCGCCCACTTTTCCCCTTCGACTCTCTACCATTCCAAACACATTTTTTTAAAGGCTGCTCTCTTAAAAAAACAAAAAACAAAAAATGTTTTTTTTTCGCTTGTCTTTTTTTTCGGGCCGAGTAGACAGAGTTGGCGCGTGGCCGACATGTTCGGTAACCCGTTTTTCCCTTTAAATGGTTTTGAAGTGTATCTATTAGTCAGTTATATTTATTATTATTATCATCATTATAATAATAAAAACAACAGTAACCGCTCTGTCCTGTCTCCTTGTCTTTCCTTCAGTTCGGTTTTGTTGACATAAAAATCTTGACATAAAAATAATAATAAAATTAACAGTAACCGCCCTGTCGCTTTGTCTTTCATTCAGTTCGGTTTTCTTGACATAAAAATGAAAAGGAAATTAATTTATTTTCAATTCACTTATAAGCTGAAGAAGATAATGAACTTCACAAAATAAAACTATATAAAAGGGGATAATGTTGGCAAAGGAATAGCAGAGCAAAAAAGAAGAAGAATGCTTGAAATTAAATAAATCAACCAATAACTAAATTAAATAAGGAGTAATAAAAAATTGCAAATCTCTACCTAACAGTCGGCATGTTTGCTTCAATACTCCGCGTCCATTGCGGCTTCATTCCCTCAATTTCGGCAATAACAACATATAAATAGATTTTTATTATTATTTGAGTAGATGAAACCTATTCACATGGAAAAAGCACACCAATGGGGCCATCGACTTGAAATCTAAGCTTCCAAACAATGTTGGTTTCAATCTCCCACCGCAGACCCCACACTGCAGCAGTAACTGATCATGACACGGAGCCCGTGATTTTTCATAGGCCTGGGGGAGATGCGAACCCGGGACATCTGAGTGGCATTCCACGACACTAATCACTATACCAGCGGACCAGGTAAGTCATTAAATTATTCTATGCTCAAGTAGAGAGCGACCCCAGTCACCTGCGATAGATAGATAGATAGATAGACTGATAAATGTTTATTTAGTCTTCTGCACACAAAACTATTCTAAAGAATCCAATACAGGTGCCAGGCCTATTATGAAGTACATATTGCACATCGCACTATAAATAATATAAACGTGGTAGCAGCGCCTCAGTGGCGTTGTCGGTAAGGTGTTGGCGTGGCACCCCGGTGGCCGCTAGTTCGATTCTCGGACATTCCACTGAGGGGTGAGAGATGTGTATTTCTGGTGATAGAAGTTCACTCTCGACGTGGTTCGGAAGTCACGTAAAGCCGTTGGACCCGTTGCTGAATAACCACTGGTTCCATGCAACGTAAAAACACCATACAAACAAAACAAACAAACAAAAAACGTGGTAGCAAAGTAAGCCACATAAATACGGCGAAACGGTCAAAAACTCAATAAACGTGTTCGAGTGGCAGCCATAAGAAACTTCTAGTTGATCTGAATAATGAAAAGCGATCTATAGCTGCTGGGTAAATCTGCACGTTTCATGTTTTATTTTTACCTCAGATTTTTTTTTTTTGTTTTTTTTTTTTTTGGGGTGGTAGGGGGGCGAAGGGGGGGTGGGTGGGTTATCGCAAGTTTGGAAATACAAGAACATCAAATTGCCTCTGCTCTTTAAACCGATTCTTAGCTTTAATCCGTCATCACCTGAACTACTCTCCGTAGGGTGGGGGAGGTAGCGCCGTCAGTACACCTCAAGCAGTGCACTGTAGGCATTACTTAAGGTTCCTTGCAGCATGCCTTGGGCACCTAGCTGCAACCCCCTTTCGTTCATTTTACTATATCTCCTTTCATATTTTCTTTCTTCCATCTTACTTTCCACCCTCTCGTAACAATTGCTTCATAGTGCAACTGCTTTGAGGTTTTCCTCCTGTTACACCTTTCAACCCTTTTACTGTCAGTTTCCATTTCAGCGCTGAATGGCCTCATAGGTCCTAGAGCTTGGCTGTGGTTATCGGGCACCATTGTGACCCAGTGCTATTTTTAAAAGACTCCTTGTAAGACAGGGGTACCAATACCAACCTCATATCTTTATCTGATCTGGTGTCACTACCATCTAGTTTAACCAAACAAATAATTTTGTCTTAAAAATACCGTTCGTTTTCCGAGATTTAATGGAGGACTTTGCCCGAATTGCATTCCTAGTATTCTTGTACTTTTAGTATAATTCATTGGTTGTTCGTCTAACATTATTTGTGCAGGTTTGTATGCAGATACCGATACTAGTTGGAATTTAGAATATCAAGACATGTGAGAGAAAGACTAAGGATAGCAAGAACACCAAATACAAAGCTGAAAAGGTTTAGGAATATGAACACAACTATCAAAACCATTTCTACAAAAGCCTAATCAGAACAATAATGGAATATCCACCAATACCTACGTGCTTAGCATCGACTTCCAATATAAGTGCATTACAAAAATTCCAAAATAAGATACTAAGGTCTGCAGAGAGAAACAATCAAGAAGATGACGATCTGAATATAGAACAAATACATAAAAAATACAAAGTAGAACCAGTTAATCAGAGATTATACAGACTGGCAACCAATATATGGAGGAAACTACTATGAGATTCAGGGCCTCTGTAACACGGTTTTTTCGCAATAACTTTTTATCTATGCATTTCATAAATGTAACGCTTAGTCAGAATACACATTATATCTACACATAAATTTTGACTGTATTCTGCATTACGTAGGTTGAATAAATTTGGTACTTACAATGTAAAAGTGACTTTTTTTGAAGACGGGCCAACTTACTCAGAGAAAAGGTTTCGAACGCACTCGTTACGTAACTTATGACAGCATTTCCTCCCTCTTTCTCGATGGATGATTGGCTATACGTAACAAAGGCTATACCTCTGGCAACAATGACAAACAATTTAAATATAAGCAAAGCAGCACACCTTTATGAACTATGAACCTCTCCACTGATAATTGTCATAATGAACAAACCAACAAAACATGTTAATAGATACAAAAACACTTCGATTATTAGTCTAACTCCCAAAGTAAGTTTCCTAAGAAATTACAGTCTGCTTTATAGGTCACAATCAGATTGACAAGATGTAGGGAATAGATAGTAATTTTCAAAAACATAGTAGACAAGCTTGAATTGATAACTGCTATATCCAATGTCATGCAATTTTTATTTATTGGCTATCTACCGATTTACTGAAAAGAAAAAAAAAATAGCCGGTACCGTATTTTGGCTTTAAACCTTCACCAATAATTATCGTCAGAATGGTGACTTCATGAGGCTCCACCCACTTTGGCCTCGTTATTATTCAGGATAACACTGAAGGCTATCATGGGCATTGTTGGATTAGAAAATTTAACTTCTGGCTATAAAAACTCATTTCTCGAGTAGTTGTAAGAAGTGCTAAATGATCCTCAAGGATCCCAGCAATTGGCCTAAACGTTTAATTCATGTATATTACTGCTATACTGTTGCGGCACTACTGCTACAGTAGTATTACTACACTAACACAGATACCCCACCCACATCTATGTATCGTTCCGCCATTCATAAAGTCTTTGGGTTTCAGAGCCAATGTTTTTCGACTCTTGGCTCGTAATCATTGGCCATGGCGTCGGCTAGATCATTTTTACTCTATAAAAATTAAAACTATCGGGTTTAGGTTATTGATAACGCTGACAAAATTTGTGTGTGGTTGTAAAATATACATATGTCAACTTTCAGCTACATCCGATGCTTTGACAAGGAGCAAAGTCCAAAAAACCGTGTTACAGAGGCTCTGAATCTCATAGTAGTTCAATACAATAGTGAATTAGCAGAAAAATCAGAAGCAGAAGAGAGAAACCTTGACCCAAACATCACAGACCACAGATGGTGGAGAAGAGTATCTTCATATATTCATCGCGATGAACCTCAACCATTATACTATTAAGAAATGTCTTGTGAAAAAGTAATATGTAGAATTTACTATGTAGATATAATGCAAAATCATTATGATAATTAAAATTAAGTTTAGAGTGAGAAAATTGGAACTTAATCAAATATGATTATAGTATGTAATAAAATTCAAAATATGTAATCTGTACAATTCACCATGTCAATATAATGTATAATCATTATTGTATTATGCTAACATTAGTTAGAAAATTGTACCCTTACCCAAATATAATTGTGGACAAACCACACTTTACATTACCCTTACTAATACTTAACTTTCCAAACTATTCCCTACCACGGTTAGCTAGCTAACTGCCCTCACTCTTCTTTCAACCATCTTACCTATCAGCTAAAAAAAAAAAAAAAAAAAAAATGGAGGACTGTTCTAAGAGTAAAGCCCATACTGGCATATAGTTGGCTTAATATCTCTAACAAAGAACGGATGGTGCTCTACGACAATTTGGGTAGGACACGGCGTCCTGGGGTGGGTTAGATTTTGGTGGAAAGGTCAGTGAGAAATTCAAGTTACGTAGTTAAAAAGTTAGTAAGAATGGGTACACACGAGGCCTACAAGAAAATGGTTCAAGTCAATGTCAAGTTTGATGTTACTCCTTAACTAAGGCTCTATCCTGACCAATACCCCAATGGAGAATTGATTTTCTGTTATAATGTACAATTAACTAATAAATTCCAGAGGATTTCCGCAATTGGTGTTTTCTGATGGCGAACCGGTTCACGGAGAGGTGAACTGATTTATATCGAGGCGGCCATTGTGACCAGCAAGTGTGTGTAAACTCCCATGGCTGCGTTAGATGAAATGTACGTACTCAAGTAACTTCGAGAAATACTGATCTGTTGTTGTCAATATTTCCCCTTTCACAGAGGCTGCCAGATAATTATGTACTCCGGCCCTTTTGGGTCTAATTTAGAAAACTTCCAAGTTAAGAGGGTACCCATCCGCGGCGGCCCAGACTATGGCAGTTGCGGTTTTTCTATGCAGTTTTACCTACTGAAAAGAATTTTAAGCAATATTTATTCGGACGACTGTAATTAACCCCCAGGGGCCAGTACTAAAGGTAATATTTCAGAAGCACTCCGCACTGGATATTAAAATAAATAGTCACCTACATGGAAAGAGCATGTGAAAAGCAATATAAAAAGTATAGTCATTATATGAGAGATTGAACGGGGTGGAATTAAATTAGCTTGATAAGTTTTTACCTCGAATTTTTCCTAAGTCGGGAGAGGTGTTTCCTCTACGGTAATGTTTACTTTTAATGAGCCCTCTAACTTACTTTCTTACGCAAACAAAGGCAGTTCCAGTTACTCATTATTGGCTGAGAGGTGTGACATCGTTATGACGTCATGGGTTTCATAACCAATTACAAACGACTTTAGTCGAATACTAAGTTTCACTAGCATTTCAGCGGAGTAATAAAGTTACCTGTCCAGTGTCCACTGGTATCCTTGTTTGACTGAATACTCGAATAATGAAGCAAAAACCGGCATTTTGTCTTCCTGTAGCAATGGCAGAGGCAGTGGCTGGCCCTTCTGGCATTAATTTTGACAGAGACCTTCGATTTCCTACCGATTGTTTGCAGCGCAATGTGGGTTACGGTGAATTTTATCATTATTTGTCTAGTGGTGGTAAAGTTGTGATTGAATATGCTCAAAGACATAATTTAATTCTAAAGCAAAAAACTGCGAGTATTGTGGAGCTATTTGTCGGATCGACTACAACAGGAACGCCTTTAGGTGTGATCCGCCACGGTAAGTAGCCTTACTGTAACCCCTGTGGCTAGCGCGCGAAGCGCAACATTACCTCTTGCCGTACATACCGTGCTTGCCAAGAATCTTTAAATATGCGGATAAGGCGCGAAGCGTCGTTCCGCTACGGCCTTACTAACAGCACACATAAATCGATCGTCGCGGATATGTAGTCGCTCCATACTTTGTTTGTTGTTGTTTTGGTATCGCCGCCATATTGGTTTTGGTGTTCTTCCGCCGATTTCGGTCGGTGGTCGAGTCGCCGTGTTTAGTACTGGCCCTTGGGGATTAATTACAGTCGTCCGAATAAATATTACTTTAAATTCTTGTTCAGTGGGTAAAATAACATAGGAAAACGTCAATTGCCATAGCCTAGGCCACCGCGGATTGCGTCTGTAGAAATACCTTATTTATGCTTGCATGTGTACCTGAACGTGTTCTTTACGTTCCGCTTAAAAAAAAAAAAAAACAAAAAAAAAAAAAAAAAAAACGAAACTAAGTTGTTCCACATTTAAAAAGGTAGAAAAATGACTAGCTTTTACGATAAACTTCCGTATTTTTAACGTATGTATGCAGGAACTCAAGTATATATCTTGATCTCTGCAACTTGATATAGTAACAACTCAAACAGGATTGTGTACCATTCATTGCGTGTCTAGACAATATGTACAGGGTTATGTATAAAGTTATTATGTCCAAGCACTTCGCTGTATGGCGTTTACGTTCATGATTCACTGGCTTCACAAACTGCAAAGAATGTTCAGAAACAAAACAATTAACAGCAAACGACGTTTCAGTTTATTCCATCAAAACCTTCCTGGTTCTTCTTTCAAATTTATTTTATGTGTTAATATGCTAAGGAATATTTTAGAAGCTATGTAGACGAGTGAGGAGGAGAAGCATCACCAATTCACATAAGAAGGAATGGTATTCAAACCAGAACGAGAGAGACAAGAGCTAGAGAAAGCCATCCAGGTCTGGGACAGTGATGCCAACCCCTCTTAACCCTACGCCCCCTACAGGAGACGAGAAATTACCCTACATAACTGAAAATGATCCAACATTCTGCGGCTATGCAAATAAATAAATCTTTAGATTATGTTTATATGCAATACCATGAATACTAATAAGCATATTGATCTAAACCTACCTTGTTACAATTACTCTACACTTGAATATATTTTGCCCAGATTACCCTACGCGTAGGGTAATTACCCTACTGTTGGCAACACTGGTCTGGAACAAACACTGTTATCCAGACAACAGAAGTGAGAGAGAGAGATAGAGAGAGAGAGAGAGAGAGCGTAGAAATCCATCCATGCAAGCCGGGCAGTAAATCGCCCCCATCCTTGTAGAGAAATGCCTTAAAGATCCATGAAGGGGCTTTGCATCGGAATGGAATTCGAGATGCGGTCGCCCCTTGGCTAACTAATTCAGACGAGCAACCGACGGTGAATATTCATACCGCTATTACGGCCATGTGTGCAAACATGTGTCCGCGCATTCCTCCTCCTCCTCCTCCTCCTCCTCCCCCTACCTCCGGGAGTGTCGTGCATGAAAGACCCGTCCGATACAGGTCTCTATATATGATCTAGTTTCCCTAGGTTTTATTCGGTATGGCTGCACTACAGAAGAGAGAGAGAGAGAGAGAGAGAGAGAGAGAGAGAGAGAGAGAGAGAGAATGTTTTTACCACAGGTTTCCTGAAACAGTCTCACTTCAGCTTCTCAGTAACTTTAGTGTTGCTTCTCATTTTGGAGGTACGAAATAGTTGAAAAATACATGAGCTTACATTAATATCTTTAATGAATGTTCTTTATAACTTCAAATGCAGTTTCATTTAATTTCGCTGGATGCTTTAAAAAAGATCACTTACTTCGATAATCTCGTGCGCTTGAATAATGTGATGAGATTCTCAGC
>NC_087218.1:70085207-70107420 GCF_015104395.2 Macrobrachium nipponense | reverse complement strand
AGATTCTCAGCAATCATTTTTACTTAACGTAGAAAAGAGAAAAAGGAGATGATAAACTCTTCCCATTGAAATATTTATGAAGCATAAGACCTATAGCTGTTGGCTGCAAAAGAACGCTAAGAAATGCAAATTCCTCTGCTACTTCTCTCTTTCTTATCCAGCAATTCAAGACAACAGCCGCCCATCCTAAAATCCGTTGGCTAAACGTAAAATAAGTTAAATTTCCGGTACAATACATCTCGAGGGGTATCCGTTCAAATGGAAGCAGCGATCAAAGACGGTATTGCGTTAGCTGATACGTTTATGAACACAGTTTCTTCCGAATGAACGGCTAGGGCTTCATCAACGATGAACACAAAAATCTGTTTTTCTTTCTTTCTTTTTACGTTCTCGCCGTTAGTAGTTTGTCCGAATTCAGTCACAAAAATAGACGAGAAATTAATATTGAATCTTCGACAACGAGGACGTCATGTAGCACCACAAACAGTGGCTTCCAGACCCTTATCCAAACAATGTAGTCCTTCAATCACCAAGCGATCGGCCAGTGTCCTAGTGAATTTGAGTCCAGTTGCAGTCTGGCTGTAAATTACGATCTAATTTAAAATGCTATGAGTATAACCAATTCGTCGAAATCATTATAAACTTACTACAAGCTCACCTAGAATATTCATCTCTCTCTCTCTCTGTCTCTCTCTTCTGTAGGGGATAGGGCAAGGTAAGAACGGTCGAGGGCATTTTCCATTAAAACTCATCTGAAATCTATTGACATCAGCAGTTAAATATTATGTAGTACATGATGGAGAATTTTCACTGGCATGTTTATAGTATGTGGCATCTATGAATTTATACATTATACTCAAAACGTACATGAATTTAATGAATTATATAAATTAGTATCATACATGCATACGTGTATTGGGTGAAATATTACGTTTGTAACACACGGTTTCTGAAAAATATGAAATTTCCAGAACTGTTCCTTTTATTATATATATATTTGTATATATATATACATATATATATAATATATATATATATATATATATATATATATATATATATATATATATATGTATATATATATAGATATATACATAGATAGATAGATAGATAGATAGATAGATATATATGGTGTGCGTGCGTGCGTATTTATGCATGTATGTATGTATATGCATATATGTACACACACACACACACACACACACACACACACACATATATATATATATATATGCAAACAAGGAAAAGGTCTGGAAATGTGTATATATTTTCTTAAATCGCGTACCATAAGGATAATATTTCTACAGGTATATGCTATATAGGAGCAGTAGATTGTCTGGTTCTTCGGCGTCTGTTAAATAACAATTCAACCAGAAGTGTGTATATATATATATATATATATAATATATATATATATATATAGATATATATATATATATATATATATACAAATAATCAAATAATTTGTATATATATATATATATATATATTATATATACAAAATAAGTCAAATAATCACTTCGGTATCTTATTTGACTTATTAAGTTAGAAGCTACCATCATTCGCAACATCACAAGGTGTGGAGGTAAGATTGTAACAGGAAATGCGTCGCCTTCGGCACCCTTTTCGATAATTTTTATTTTGTGCATCACGACGAGAAGTTGTCCTGGATAGAAGAAGAAGAAGAAGAATAAGAGGGAGAAGAAGGAAGGAAGGAAAAACCTCAAACGTTTCGTTCCGCTTGTAAGAATTTTTACAAGGTTTCACTTTTAACGCACAGGATCCTACCGAGGACCTGGCAGCAACCCGAGAAACGTAAATGCCACCCTCGACCGCCCTTGTGCCCCTAGGGCGTAGAGGCGTCTCTTGAAGGGTAGGGAAAGAGTCCTCTTGCCCTTCAGGGCGGCGGCGGCGGCGGCCTCTCGGGTGATGGATGATGGAAAGCAGATTAATAATGATGTTTAGAGGAGGGTGTGAGATGGCTCGAAGGAGCCCCTGGCAAATATTCCTTCAAGGGTCTTTGTCTGTTATTACCGACAAACAAATTGTCCCGTGTTATCGGAGAACAAATTGTCTGTGGCTCTCAACACTCAATTTGTTTGTTATCAACAAGGAACAAATTTCCCGTTGTTAACTCTAAGCAATTTCATGTTTACATAATTGAATTATCCTACTGCCAACAAAGAAATTACACACGGCTATCAACAGAGTGCCTGGTATTGGTAACAAACGTAATTGAATTATGTTACTGCCAACAAACAAATTACCTGCGGATATCAACAAACAGAGTGCCTGGTATTGGTAACAAACAATTTCCTGTTTTTGTCAAACAAACGTAATAGAATTATGTTACTACCAACAAACAAGTTGCTCACTGCTCTTAACTGAGTGCCTGGTAATGATGACAAACAATTTCCTGTTTTTGTCAACAAACATAAAAGAATTATGTTACTACCAACAAGGAATTTACCCATAGCTTTCAACAAACAGATTATCTGTCTGCTATTAATAACGAACTTTTCTGCTTTTGCCAACTAACAATTGAAGTATGTTTTTACCAAAAAAAAAAAAAAATTGTCCACAGCTATCAACAAACAGATTGCCTGGTATTAATAACAAACAATTTGTATGTTATCAGGACACCGTGTCAGTAATAACCCACTAGCATATGTCTGTTGTTACCAAGAAACACTTTGTAAAGTCCAACAATGTATCTGTTAATATCAGTAAACAAAATGCATTTTGGTACCAACAAAGGAAGTGTCTGGTGTTATCAACAAATAGAATTTTGTCTGTCTGTCATTTTCAACATATAAAATGAAGTTGGCGTATTACCTGCCGTATTTTATATATATATATATATATATATATATATATATATATATATATATATATATATATATATGTATATATATATATATGTATGTATTTATATTGTATATATATATATCATATATATTTATATATATATAATCATAGATATATCTATATATCCTAATATATATAATATATATATAAATATATAACCAACTATATCATAGTATATATTAATATATATATATATATATATATAAGATATATACATAGGATGATATATATATATCTATATATCTATATCAATATAAATATATCATCACCATATATTATATATATATATATATATATATATATATATAATATAATATATATATACAATAATACGGCAGGTAATACGCCAACCTTCATTTTATATGTTGAAAATGACAAACAAACAAAATTCTATTTGTTGATAACACAGATACTTTCTTTGTTGGTACCAAATGCATTTGGTTTACTGATATTAACAGATACATTGTTGGACTTTACAAAGTGTTTCTTGGTAAGAACAGACATATGCTAGTGGTTATTACTGACACAGGTGTCCTGATAACATACAAATTGTTTGCTATTAATACCAGGCAATCTGTTTGTTGATAGCTGTGGACAATTTGTTTATTGGTAAAAACATACTTCAATTGTTTGTTGACAAAAGCAGAAAAGTTCGTTATTAATACCAGACAGATAATCTATTTGTTGAAAGCTATGGGTAAATTCCTTGTTGGTTGTAAAATAATTCTATTATGTTTGCTGACAAAAAACAGGAAATTATTTGTCATCATTACCAGACACTCAGTTAAGAGGAGTGGGCAACATGTTTGTTGGTAGTAACATAATTCTATTATGTTTGTTGACAAAAACAGGAAATTGTTTGTTACCAATACCAGGCACTCTGTTTGTTGATAGCCGTGTGTAATTTGTTTGTTGGAAGTAGGATAATTCAATTACGTAAACATGAAATTGCTTAGAGTTAACAACGGGAAATTTGTTCCTTGTTGATAACAAACAAATTGAGTGTTGGGAAATGCAGACAATTTGTTCTCCGATAACGCGGGACAATTTGTTTGTCGGTAATAACAAACAAAGACCCTTGAAGGCATATTTGCCAGGGGCTCCTTCGAGCCATCTCACACCCTCCTCTAAACATCATTATTAATCTGCTTTCCATCATCCATCACCCGAGAGGCCGCTGCCGCCGCCGCCGCCGCCGCCGCCGCCGCCCTGAAGGGCAAGAGGACTCTTTCCCTACCCTTCAAGAGACGCCTCTACGCCCTCGGGGCCCAAGGGCGGTCGAGGGTGGCATTAACACTCCTCGGGTTGCTGCCAGGTCCTCGGTAGGATCCTGTGCGTTAAAAGTGAAACCTTGTAAAAATTCTTACAAGCGGAACGAAACGTTTGAGGTTTTTCCTTCCTTCCTTCTTCTCCCTCTTATTCTTCTTCTTCTTCTTCTTCTTCTATCCAAGACAACTTCTCGTCGTGATGCAGCAAATACAAATTATCAAAACGGCGCCGATGGCAACGCATTTCCTGTTACAATCTTACCTCCACACCTTGTGATGTTGCGAATGATGGTAGCTTCTAACTTAATAAGTCAAATATGATACCGAAGTGATTATTTCAAAAACTAGGTCGTAACTATGTAACTATGAACTGGATACAGATGTGATCATTTAAAAAACCAGATCGTAATTATGAACTGGATACAGATGTGATCGTTTCAAAAACTAGATCATAATTATGAACTGGATACTGATGTGATCGTTTCAAAAACTAGACCGTAATTATGAACTGGATACAGATGTGATCGTTTCAAAAACTAGACCGTAATTATGAACTGGATACAGATGTGATTGTTTCAAAAACTAGATCGTAATTATGAACTGGATACAGATGCGATCGTTTCAAAAACTAGATCATAATTATGAACTGGATACAGATGTGATCGTTTCAAAAACTAGATCTTAATTATGATCTGGATACAGATGTGATCGATTGAAAACTAGATCGTAATTATGAACTGGATACAGATGTGATCGTTTCAAAAACTAGATCTTAATTATGATACTGGATACTGATGTGATCGTTTCAAAAACTAGATCGTAATTATGACTGGATACAGATGTGATCGGGTGTTTCAAAAACTTAGATCGTAATTATGAACTGGATACAGATGTGATCCTTTCACCAAAATAGATCGTAATTATGAACTGGATACAGATGTGATCATTTCAAAAACTAGACTGTAATTATGAACTGGATACAGATGTGATCGTTTCAAAAACTAGATCGTAATTATGAACTGGATACAGATGTGATCCTTTCAAAAACTAGATCGTAATTATGAACTGGATACAGATGTGATCGTTTCAAAAACTAGATTGTAATTATGAACTGGATACAAGATGTGATCCTCACAAAAATAGATCGTAATTATGAACTAGATACAAATGTGGATCGTTTCAAAAACTAGATCGTAATTATGAAACTGGATACAGATGTTGAAAAATCGTTTAAAAACTTAATTTAAAAATGTAATTATTGTGGAAACTGGAAAAATACAAGATACGAAATCGTTTCAAAAAACTTTAGGACCGTTAAATTATGAAACTGGATACAGATGGTTGATAGTTTCAAAAACTAGATCAATAATTATGGAAACTGGGAATACCAGAATTGTGATGGCGTTTCAAAAACTAAGATTTTTTCGTAATTATGAACTGGATACAGATGTGATCGTTTTCAAAAACTAAAAAATGTTTCAGTATTGACTGGATAAAGATGCGAAAAAAATCGTTCACTAGAACCGTAAATTATAAACTGTATACAGATGTGATCGTTTCAAAAACTATAGATCGAATAATTATGACTGGATACAGATGGTGATCGTTTCAAACCTTTTTTAGGAAACGTAATTTAAAATGAACTGATTACAGATGTATCGTTTCAAAAACTATCGAATTATGAACTGGATACCAGATGTGATCGTTTCAAAAACTAAAAGTAATTATGAAACTGGCTACGATGGGATCGTTTTTTCAAAAACTAGACCGTAATATGACTGGATACAGATGTGATCGTTTTTCAAAACTAATCATAATTATGAAACTGATACAGATGTGATCGTTTCAAAAACATAAGATCAATAATTATGACTGATAAAAACAGATGTGGCTTGTTTTCAAAAACTAGACCGTATTAAAAATGGAACTGGATACATATGTGATCGTTTCAACTAGGATCGTAACTATGACTGGAACAGATGATCGTTTCACACTAGACTGTAATTATGAACCTTGGATACGATGTGTCGTTTCAAAAAACTAGACCGTAATTATTACTGGAAACAGATTGATTTTTCAAAAACTAATCGTAATTATGAACTGGTACAGATTGTGATCGTTTCAAAAATCGTAATCTTGAAAAACTCCGGAATAAACGATGTGACGTAACTAGATCGTAATTAATGAACTGGATACAAATGTGATAGTTTCAAAAACTAGATCGTAATTATGAACTGGAAACAGATGCGATCGTTTCGTTTAAAAAACTAGATCGTAATTATGAACTGGATACAGATGTGATCGTTTCAAAAACTAGATCATAATTATGAACTGGATACAGATGTGATCGTTTCAAAAACTAGACTGTAATTATGAACTGGATACAGATGCGATCGTTTCAAAATCTAGACCATAATTATGAACTGGATACAGATGTGATCGTTTCAAAAACTAGACTGTAATTATGAACTGGATACGGATGTGATCGTTTCAAAAACTAGATCGTAATTATGAACTAGATACAAATGTGATCGTTTCAAAAACTAGATCGTAATTATGAACTGGATACAGATGCGATCGTTTCGTTTCAAAAACTAGATCATAATTATTAACTGGATACAGATGTGATCTTTTCAAAAACTAGATCGTAATTATGAACTGGATACAGATGTGATCGTTTCAAAAACTAAACTGTAATTATGAACTGGATACAGATGCGATCGTTTCAAAATCTAGACCTTAATTATGATCTGGATACAGATATGATCGCTTCAAAAACTAGACCGTAATTATGAACTGGATACAGATGTGATCGTTTCAAAACCTAGATCGTAATTATGAACTGGATACAGATGTGATCGTTTCAAAAACTAGATTGTAATTATGAACTGGATACAGATGCGATCGTTTCGTTTCAAAAACTAGATCTTAATTATGAACTGGATACAGATGTGATCGTTTAAAAAACTAGATCATAATTACGACTGGATACAGATGTGATCGTTTCAAAAACTACACCGTAATTATGAACTGGATACAGATGTGATCGTTTCAAAAACTAGATCGTAATTATGAACTGGATTCAGATGTGATCGTTTCAAAAACTAGACTGTAATTATGAACTGGATACAGATGTGATCGTTTCAAAAACTAGATCTTAATTATGAACTGGATACAAATGTGATCGTTTCAAAAACTAGATCGTAATTATGAACTGGATACAGATGTGATCGTTTCAAAAACTAGATCGTAATTATGAACTGGATACAGATGTCATCGTTTCAAAAATACTTTTAAAAGTAGATTGTAATTATGAACTGGATACAGATGTCATCGTTTCAAAAATACTTTTAAAAGTAGATTGTAATTATGAACTGGACTCTGGGATTGTCTTATGGGGAAATGTACGGGGAAAATTCTACATCGAAGCTATTTTCATCTTTATAAATCTGACTTTGTAAAATAACACTAAAACACTGAATTAGTGAATAATGAACGAGGAATCCTGTTTCTATGAAACATCCGTGAAGCAAAAAAAATCCATTATGCAGTTCATCATCTTTTAAAGGAAATTTATTTCACTATATTCAGTATAAATATATATTTCAAATGTTAAGACATAAGATATGTAAATTACTGATTTTGTTAAGTACTTGTCACTTATATAATTACCCCTTGACCCATTTCAAATATTCCCTTGCACCTGTTACCCGTAGTTTATCGGGCAAAGAAAGTTTACTTCGGTTAAGACGGAGTGAGCAGCAGCAGCAGTCCGGCAGCCAGTTGTCTTAGACTCGGACGCAAACCACCTGCAGGAGTTTGATCTTTCCTTCTATCAATAGGACCTGGAAAGCGCTGACTTTCATATGCATTTTTATAAACCTGACATACCAGCAATGATCGTGGTGTAAACTTTATTCCTGGGGAGTGTGCTACAGTGTCTGTTCGAAGAAGTTCTACAACGCTCGTCATCGTCTCGGAATGAGTCGTGAACATAACCTCTTAATATAACCAACCGCCGCTCTGGAATTCATTACAGGTAAGGCTCAACCTGAAAGCGGGTCATTGGTTAAGCCTTTTGTAAATTCCCGCCTTATTGAAGTAATTCTATAAGTAAGGCCTTGCTTGTCTTAAATTAAAGTAACCATCAAACTGCATCAAAATTTACGTGTCTTGTTTCTTAGCATCCAGTACTCTACTGACTGTTATCAGTTTTTATATACCTTTAGGAGTGTTACGTTTGTAATATGCATTTTTGCTAGGATAATCATTAATCACTTAAACGTTGATAATTCAGCTTTAGCGTGATTAGTTACTGTTTATAGAGTGATAGGCAGATTAAGACAGTTTTGTTTTCATTATGCTTTTCGTGTTTAACGACCTATCGTAATTTCAGATGATTACAGAACTGAATTAGACACACTGTATATCCGCTACATCTTACATCGCTAGTCGTCGTAAATTATTCTTCAGGACCCCAGACAGTTAATGTAACGAGAGCCTCTTGAGTTTTATTAGGTGTTCATGTTTCCTTGAGGGAAATTTCTCTGTATATTGGTATATTGTTAATATACTGGTTAACTATGTTTTGTGTTTCCTAAGTGCCTATAGTTTACGAGTATTCTGGTGTGGCTACTTTAAAAAATTTAGTTCATCTTTAGACCATTATATAATTACGCATCTTTAGACCATCATACAATTACGCATCTTTAGACTACTATGCAATTACACATCTTTAAACTTTTTTACAATTACTCATCTTTAGACCATTATAACAATTACGCATCTTTAGACTTACTATACAATTACGTTAGTATCTTTAGACCATCACACAATTACTCATCGTTTACGAAAAAAATGTTCAACAGAGATTAATATGAAAGAATGTATAAAGTCCAAAAAAGGTAAATGCTTCTCCAGTTAAAAACATTTTTAAATTTGGTGATAAGTTTGGAGAAATATGCTGCGTGATCTTATATGGTGGGAATTTTATGATTCTGTTTGCAAATTTAATAGTAAAAAAATTCACCTATGGTTATCCTGTAAGAGAAAATGAGATCTTTTTGATAAGTAATTATCAAAATAACCGAGCTTACTTTTAGTTTTGAACAGTTAAGCGCAGCCAAGTTAGATCTTATAATATCTTTTAAAATACTGATATTTAAATACATTCACGGATAGTATGCACAGTTACCAATGAATTAAATTTACCCTCACCTATACATGATAAATATTCGAATTCAGAACTATTTGCCATTTCTACAGGATATAAAATTATTGCAGGACAGAAGGAAAACATCATAAAGAGTCCAGAATATACATACATACATACATACTATATATATATATATATATATATATATATGATATATATATATATATATATATATTCTCTAATCCCACTTGAAGTCACGTCTTTGTCCTATAATCGCACCCATTTTTTACAAGCGTTGTTACCGACAAAAAAAAAGAAAAAAAAAAGAAAAAGAAAAAAAAGGAGTTAAAAATATGTGCGGCGCAATCGAGTTTTTCTGTATAGCGTATAATGCATATGAAATTTTCAGCCACGGCCGATTAAATTTTAGCCGCGGCCCATGACGCTATCATCCCCGGCCCGGTAGTGGCCTGTGTTGATGGTACTAAAAGCGATGCCAGACGCACGATACTGGACAACTTTATATAAAAAAAAGACTGAGGCTAGAGAGCCGCAATTTGGTATGTTTGATGATTGGAGGGTGGATGATTAATATACCAATTTGCAGCCCTCTTAACCTCAGTAGTTTTTAAAATATGAAGGCGGACAGACGGACAAAAATCCCTCTCAATAGTTTTCTTTTACAAAAGACTAAAAAAAGATTTCAAAAAGAATATACATAAACAATTCTCGTATTTATACCTCGTTTCTGTATTGTTTACGGATGTTTTCCAAATGTCCTAAATCACCTGGAGTCGATAATTGAGTTATTACTTGCGTCCTGGGTAATCCCGATAGAGCAGGTTCCCTAAAATTTGCCTTAAGGGGCATTCAGTGTGACTCAGGACATTCAAATAATGTCCCATTTCCGAGATATAGTAAACTAATCTGTAGGGAATAAGGGGGCAGATGAAATTGTACAAAACATCCACATATTACCAATATATATATATATATATATATATATATATATATATATATATTATATATATATATATATATATATATATATTATATATAAAATTTCCCTCCACTTGTGCTTCTTTTATTACCATGGAAGGTTGGTCCAATAAAGAGTCTTACGTTGTGAATTTTGTTGCATCTTGATTGCAAAAATTACATAATTTTATGAGTAAAAAACTTATATTTGTTTATAGTAAATGTGTGTTGTTTTCATCTTTTTCTAGATTAACTGAAAATGTGATTATTCGAAAATTACAAAACTTCTGGAATAAATATGGGCAAAAGAGGTACTCTTAATCGTCCATCAGCAGACGAGTTGTGTATATATGCTTATATATATTATTGCACACACATACACACCACACCACACACACATATATATATATATATGTATATATATATATATATATATATATATATATATATATATATATATATATATATATATATATGTTGATGGATGATGAAGATTCTCCAACTCCTTTTCATATTTATCTAACTATCCTGGACCCTGTCGGTAATGTTCATCTTTGATCCATGAAAGTGCTTTACTTGTATCATGTAATGGCTAGAAAAATTTGTATTTGTGCCTATATATATATATATATATATATATATATATATATTATATATATATATATGTATGTATATATATATATATATATATATATATATATATATATATATATATGTGTGTGTGTGTGTGTGTGTATAAGCGAATACCACGGGAAAATGATAGTCAGAAATCCAAGCGCTTTTCGTCTTTATTCAGACATCGTCAAGGAGCTACTAAAGTACAATTGGAGTTTGGAGAGGAAGGTCTCAGGTACAAACAAGATCAGGAATACCAGATGGTTAATTATCAAAAGGGTAAAAATTAAAAGGGATAATCCAGGATTATCGGATATCACACGGTCACAAACTTAAACAGATTCTGACCCTAACCGAAAATACAAAGTATCTTTACAGTCCAAAACATGTAAAAACTGAATATATTAAACCAAATAACTTTTTGATACGTGGATGATATCTTCTGTATTTGGCCAGTTCACGAAAACCTACAGGAATTCCTTAATAATCTCAATAATTTATCCCTTCTTCTATAAAATTTACTGTAGAGGAAGAAATAGAAATTGTAATTTGAATTTTCTTGATGTAACTGTCCACAGAAATGATAGAAATTTCACCTTTTCAGTCTTTCGAAAATCAACTAATATTGCCTCTTTTGTTCATTACTACTCCAATCACCATCAAATGTTAAATTCTCTGTTTTTTCTGGGATGTTCCTAAGGGCTTTACGTGTCTGTAGCCCGCAGTTTATTGACGCTGAAATTAAACTATTTATGATATTGCATTGAAACTTAAATACCCAAGGACTTTTGTAGATGTGCATGGAAAAGAGCTAGAAAATACATTTTATTCAACTAATGACAACTTGAATTTAATAAGCATAACATTCTAAAATTACCTTATGATGAAAGGTTTTTAGATATTCCTAGAATTTTAAAGCTTTTTACATAAATGTTGTTTTCAGTAATATTAATGTCAAGAGTTTAGTAATCTAAAATTCTCCTAAAGATCTTCCAAGCTGCATATATGAAACCTTCAAAAAATGCAAAAAGTGTGATAAAGTTTATTACGGACAGACCGGCAAATCTCTTTCACAGCGTCTCAAGCAACATCAATATTCTGTGAGAACTGGGCAAATATCGAATGCATTATTCGTACATATGAGAGATTTAGACCATCCTATTAACTGGAGTCAAGCAAGAGCCTTAGTCCCATGTAATGACACAGTTAAAACAGGAATATCATTGAATCTTGTTTTATCAAGTCAAATAATAAAAATGTTCTAATTTAAGTCTTGGTTTATTTAAACTTGATGCTTTCATAATGAAAAAAGTTGTAGATAAATATAAGCAACAAAATTAATATATTCAGTTTTTACATGTTTTGGACTGTAAAGATACTTTGTATTTTCGGTTAGGGTCAGAATCTGTTTAAGTTTGTGACCGTGTGATATCCGATAATCCTGGATTATCCCTTTTTAATTTTTACCCTTTTGATAATTAACCATCTGGTATTCCTATCTTGTTTGTACCCGAGACCTTCCTCTCCAAACTCCAATTGTACTTTAGTAGCTCCTTGACGATGTCTGAATAAAGACGAAAGCGCTTGGATTTCTGACTATCATTTTCCCGTGGTATTCGCTTATTTATGAAGTCACGTCCATCTACTGTGATTTTTAAGCATATATATGTATATGTATATAAATATATAATTTTCGTTAAAAGCAATTGCTTTAGTGGCATCAATAAGTTTCTTGCAGGTATCTTCATACCGACGAAGTTTTTCCGATTCTCGTTCGTCAATTTCTGGTGAAAAATACGCAGACTTCCTTCTTCCATTTATTGAATTTTGTCACGACAGCTGTTTCGCCTTATGGCATTATCAAGCGACTACTGACTTACAATCTTGTTTGTTGTTTAAGATTTAAGCTGGCCTTGTGGCAGCACGGGCTCTGCTCACAGAGCAGCCCGTAATTTTTACACTTACAATCTGACCTTTCGGCCTATTTATCTCATCGTGTGGAGGTATGACCTTGAGGTATGGGTACTGGTTAGTCTAGGGATTAACAGCTTAAGGGCGTTGTTTTAGTTACAAAGAACATAAGGACATATGTACTGTGACAATACGAGTGAAAGTTTAAACAGTGGTTAAATAAATATTCAAAATACAATGCCATGTGTTAGAGTTTCCTTAAATGTATGCTTTAAAATTTAAATCATACACTTTATGTATAAACAGAAATTATCTCTTTTACCTTTATGCATGCTATAAAAATATACACATATATTTTGTACTCCCGTATTTAGATTTCTATATTCATTTTCATTCCAGTATGTAATTTGTAATTTTTATCTAAAACCAACATGTAACATTAAATTTTAAACATACATTTAAGGAAACTCTAACACATGGCATTGTATTTTGAATATTTGATTTACAACCACTGTTTTTAAACTTTCACTCGTATTGTCACAGTACATTGTCCTTATGTTCTTTGTAACTAAAACAACGCCCTTAAGCTGTTAATCCCTAGACTAACCAGTACCATACCTCAAGGTCATACCTCCCACACGATGAGATAAATAGGCCGAAAGGTCAGATTGTAAGTCAGTAGTCGCTTGATAATGCCATAAGGCGAAACAGCTGTCCGTGACAAAAAAAAAAAACAAATTCCAATAAAAATGGAAGAAGGAAGTCTGCGTATTTTTCACCAGAAATTGACGAACGAGAATCGGAAAAAACTTCGTCGGTATGAAGATACCTGCAAGAAACTTATTGATGCCACTAAAGCAATTGCTTTTAACGAAAATTGTATTAGAGAAAAACTATGCCCTAAAAGTATATAGTATATATATATATATATATATATATATATATATATATATATATATATATATATATATATATATATATATATATATATATATATACTTAAAAAATCACAGTAGATGCACGTGACTTCATAAATAGGCGAATACCACCCGGGAAAATGATAGTCAGAAATCCAAGCGCTTTCCGTCTTTATTCAGAGCTTCCTTGGGACGATATTTCTGAATAAAGAACGAATAAAGCACTTGGATTTCTGACTATCATTTTCCCGTGGTATTCGCTTATATATTTATATATATATATATTATATATATATATATATATATATATATATATATATATATACAATATATATGTACATTTACTTACACACACACATTCACAAATGTTTCTAACCATTACATGCATAGAATTTCCGTAACTTCTATCGATTTAAGATAAGCATCAGGTGTCAAGAGTCCAGAATAGTTAGCGATTTCTTAAGGAAAATCATAAATGTTGGTGAGATAATGATGCAAGAGAGACAGAGATGGTTTGGGCATGTCCTTTGCATTATACGTGGGAGAAGATTGGGCTTCTCTGAGCACTAGAAGAGGACCATGACTTTCTTGGATGAGAGCTAATAGACTGGAGGTAGCAGATGAGTGGAGGGATTTGTGAAGGATAAAGCACAGGAAAGACTTTGAGTTCCGAAATTTCAAGAGATCCTTTGCGTCACAAGGTGTTGTAAGCAATACAAGAAGATGACCCAGGTCACGATGGCAGAATGCTTCAAGAATAACTAGCTCTGGATTTCATTGCTACTTGAGATTTGACTGAGATATCTTAATCTCAGCAGCGAAGACGCGTATCCCGTTTCTGTTGTAGATATCTCTTCACTCTTTTTATTCTATCCATGACAGCATGAGGAGAAATCAGAAGTTGCAGAGACATTCCTCCTCATCTGACGCTTCCTCCTCGCATTCATCCGCCAAGAAGGAAACGCCTCCTCTGATTAGATTAAAATCTGTCGCCATTAGATGATGCGTCTCATAGGAAATGTTTTTCCTTATTTTCTTCTGAGTCAAAAAAAAAAAAAAAGAAGCAAGAATCTTGTTTCCACCATTTCCCCCTCCGCTCTCATAGAATGTTGGGATTAGTCAAGGGTGGGGTGACAGGGAGGGAAGGAGGAGGGGTAGGGGGGAGGAGGCAGGTCCTACCTCCCAAGGAGGGGAGGGAAGCCGGATATCAAGGCAGAGGGGAACTACATCCAGGCTTTGGGAATCTGACCGGATCCTGACCCAGGGAAGGGGAGAAGATGGACAAGGGCGAGAGAGAGAGGGGAGAGGGGAGAGGGGAGAGACGCAGATGAAAAGAGCTTTTAAAGATATTGAGATTACTGGATGCCTTCACAGTAGCACCGGCCATGGCATGTCCCTCTCGCCTGGGATAGACACGGACATACACGAACGAGCACTCACACGTGCACGCACGTACGTACGTGAAGCCAGAGGAGAGGTGAAGAAATAACGAAAAGGGGGGGTGAATCTGAAATTCGAATTCCGAGGGACCGGACCACGAAATCACTGGGCTTGCCTGGACAGGAAGTCATTTCCGTAATGGGGCCATGGTCGGATTTACACGCTCATGACTAATGATGTTTAAATAGAAATGAAATTCTTATGATATTCAAAATAACAGATTTCCTGTAAGTGAATATATATAATAATAATATGTAATATTAATATATATATATATTATATTATATACAATATTATATATATATTAAGCTAACGAATGTTCCTTTAACTATCCAATTCGCCCTACCCTCGGAATTAATATATTTTCATGTATGTTAACCGAAGAGGAATTTTTTTTAAGACGATAATAAGTTCGTCGGCTTAGTGAAGCGCTCTAAACCGCTTATATATATATATATATATATAGTATATATATATATATATATATATATATATATATATATATAAGCTCTAAATCGCTTATATATATATATATATATATATATATATATATATATAGTATATATATATATATATATTTATATATATATATATATATATATACTGTTGAACTTGAGTGTGGACATAAAGAAAAGAAATATGACATTGGACATGTGCAGTATTAAATCTAGATCCTCGGTAATCTGTGGAAGAATGGAGACATAATAGGAAGCGATCTACAGTAATTCGCAGAATAGGTGAAGCAAGGAATCTGGAAGGGAGCTGGAGCGTCAATGAAGGTCGAGGTTAGAATGCTTAAGGTCACTGCTGAACCAGCTCTCCTTTATGGAAGTGAAGTGTCGATACAGAAAGTGAATGAAAGCGTAGAAGGTTGAAACTGCTGAGATGGCTTATTCGTTTGGCATAAGAAATGAATTGCTGAGAAGTATAGAGATAAGAAGAAGCAATACTTTCACTGTAAGTTTTTTTCTATCTTTTATTACAAAAATACAATTATATACCAATAATTTACATTATTTGGGTAATTCTGTTATACAAAAATTATAAATATAAACGTAAATAACTTTTTGTTTCAAAATAGTTTTAAAAAAATCTTTGGTTACATACTTGTAAATATTGCTTGTATATCTATATTTAATATACATCCTTTGCGCTTCTAAATTATTTTTTTATAAGAACAATTACATTTTGGCAGCTATTGTTGTGTTTATAACACATCCACAAACAATACAAATAGCCGGTGATCAACAAAATGGTAGTGTTTTTATCAACAATTGATTTTGCTTCTATATCATAGAATGATAATTTCAAGAAACTATAATCATTTAGAGTACAGCATTTCTTAAGAACAGAATTAAACCATTTCACTACATTTTTCTTTTTTTACAGAAGTAAAAAATATGTATTTGATACTCGTTTTCACCACATTGGTCACATTTTGAGTCTTCTTTTAATTTCAACATACGGAGCCTTTCTTTTGTTGATAGTGACTCATGAATATACCTAACCACAAATTCCTTTCCTCCACTTTAATGAATGTGCTATTAAGATTTCCCCAAATATTTTTCCATTTCAGTGTGGGATAATTATTTCCTACCATTGGGGCTTCTTTCCTCCAAATGATTGAATATATTTCTCTGTTATTTATATATGGGAAGAATTTGTTGTGATATGCTTTCCTAATATCACCTACTGCCAAAGAATAGTATTCATGGGTAAAATATGCTATTTCTGATAAGTTATCTAATTGTAACATACAATTCACTCTTACAGAACAATAATACCTGGTTAACCCGTTACAGTTTATTAGACTTTTTAAGCAAGTTACACTGAATATTGATCTTGCCTTTTCTTCGATACGTATTATCCCTAAACCTCCTTCTAACTTTGACAAATGCAGGGTACTACGTTTTATAGGTCGATACATACCACACCATATATACTTGAAAATAATTGCATTCACCTTTTGAGCTTGTTTTTTACTTAACGGAAGTGTGAGAGCTACATACAACATTTTGGATAGTATCAAAGAGTTGATTATTAGTGCTTTCTGGTAAAGTGTTAGATACTTTTTACACAACATGTTAACTGCCCCTTCAATTTTTTTCTCTATATCTGACCAATTTAATTCACAAGTTTCCGCATACGAGTTGCTGAAGTAAATGCCCAAAATTTTAGCACAGGCCACAACTTTGAAACAAGTTAACTTCCAGTCTCTTCTGCCTGACCATTCACCAATTCCTAAGATGAACAGATTTTTCTTTATTTAATAATGAGCCAGTTGCTGCTTCAAATTTCATTATTTTATAGTGAATCTCTATTAATGAATCATCGTCTGCAAAAAATACTGTTGTATCATCAGCAAATCCCTGCACTTTAATTTTGTCATTGTCTGGTAATGTAGGAGGTACAATTTTTTTTACTGGTTTTTAATGCTAGGTACAATGGTTCTTGGAAAATGACTTACAATAACATTGATAGTGGACAGCATTGTCTAACCGACCTTCTTACATTAAAGGTGTCTGTAAATAGTCCATTCACACATATCATACTTTTACATTCTCTCTATAATATTTTTAACCATAAAATAAATTTTACTGAAAATCAAAACTTTTCCATAATTCTAAAAAGAAATGGCAAGTTCTCAAAAGCTTTGGACCGGTCCAAGTTAAACATCCCTGCATTCGAATGATTTTCTCTTACACAATATTGTTCAGGTGATATGATTTTTCCAATTACAAGTTTCAAACGATATTTGCCATTGTTTTTGCTAGAATTTTATAATCAACATTTAACAGAGTGATTGGTCTCCAGTTTTCAACCATTTCCAAATTTCCACTTTTTGGACAGTTTTATTATTCCTAAATTTTGTGATTCTGATAACTTTCTTTCTTCCAACATACATTTCATTACCTCTGGAAAATCGTTTTTGATAATATACCAAAACCGTTTATAAAACTTCACAGTTGATCCATCACTTCCAGGTGATTTTCCTTTATTCATTTTATTCAATGATTCCCATAATTCATTTATATAAAATTTCTCCTCTAAAAGTTTATTGTCCTCTTCATCTACCTTTTTTTTTGCATTTCTCAAGCAAATATGATTGTTCTTCGTGATTTCCTTCAATAAATTCATGTATTTCTTTAAAATAGTCTTTAAGATACACAAGAACAACCTTTGTATCCGTTAGCATATTTTCACTTTTACCCTTTATCTTCATTACCAGGTGATTTCCTTTATGGCGTTTCTCTTTCTCAAGCAAGTGCGATGATAATTTTTCCCTTTCCACTTGATCTTTTAATTTTGCTCTTATTTTTACTCCTTCACAAAGTTCATTTTGGAGACAGTTTATTTACTTTTCAAAGCATAAATTTCATCATATTTATCATTCCCAGCATTACATAAGCCATATAGATATTTTAATCGATATTGCAATAAATTTATTAAACCATATTTTCATTTGAAACCCTCGTTGCAACTTTAATGAAGAACTTTTTACATTCCTTTTTAGCAAATTCCCACCATTCAATTACATTTTCTAAACTGTCTTTTTTTAGTTTTACATGACTCCAAAAGCATTCAAAGTTTTCGGCCTATTCCTTCTGTCTCCAGTAAAGACGCATTCAATTTCCAAAATCCTTTCCCTTTTTGCACATCGCCTGTCCTGAATTTAGCAATGACCATACAATGATCAGAGAAGGCCACAGGCACTGTATCAGTACTTAACATATTATGGAGTAGCTGTTTAGTATGTAGGCGATCTATCCTAGAACCATATAACTGTAAGTTAAAAGGCGAGTAAGGGTATATCGAGATGGTACTAGTAATGTGGAGAGAATGGAGAGAGATAGGTTGGTGGGAGTACAAAATTCGGAAACTGTAATAACGCCCTGAACGTGAATGTCCTTCAATAATTGAATGTGGGGACCAATTGGTAACAAATCATATGCATGTGTTAGGGAGCTAAGATGGACATACAAACACACACAAACATACCCCTATCGGAGACAGGCTACCAAGAACGGAAAGAGCAATCATCATTGCTACATTCACACTTAAAACAGATGAACTCCTGTACAGATAATATCCACAAAACTAGACGCTTCATACACCAACACAACAAAAATACCAACTGCATATTCAACGCCTCTTCACGCACACTTCACACCTGCACCATAAAATATATGATTAAAAGCCCCAAAATACCCGATCCCTTCACATCTCTGGTTTTAGCAGACATACAGAGGGTAAGGAGCTGCAAACCCTTGCTCTGGCCATGACATGACTGTCACACCACACAGGATGGCAAGAATACCATTGTTACCTCGGAATTCTGTGGGAATGATGATATGAATACTATTGACTATATCATACTGCCGAGGTTCTCCTGTCATCAAGAAAGGCATTTCCTTCCCCAGGGAGTCTACAGCCAGGCATTCCTCGGCCTAGGGGTATATCATAATCTCAAAGCCGTTAATCATTCTTAAGCCATACAGTCCGTGCTGTTTATTAGCAGTCCGGATAACAGCCACAAGTAGATTGACATAACTTTGTGGTTGTTGCTAGGTGAAGGATACAGGCTCATCTTCTATCTAAGAGGCATTTCCTTCCCTAAGGGATTATTAACAATCCTTAACTATGAGCTCCTTTGCCTCCGAGTTCTAGAGAATGGATTCCCAAGCCCTTGTTATGCCTAGGCCAACAAAGATCAGTCAGTGCCGCCTACTACTGCAGCGCTAATGTCAAATGTAATTGACTGACTTGACTATACACACACACATCTCATATACATACATTTATATGTATATATACACATATATTATGTATGTTATATATATACATACATAAATATATGTATATATATACATATATATATATATATATATATATATATATATATATATATATATATATATATATATATAAATTCCAGATGAGCTACTGTATCGGTGTAACCAGCAGGGTCCGTCAAAAACATCATAAAATCCATGGTTTATTACAAAAAACGTTTCGCACATGAACTCAGTGCATCATCAGACTGTAAAATTAAAACATATTAAAAATATTATAAATGACAGTAAAATTTAAATAAAAGAATTGATTTTGCTTAAAAAAAAAACAGTCAAGAATTGTGTCAATAGTAAAAGAGAGACCCAGTGCCTAACAACCTAACAACCTGTTAGAGTGGAGAAGGAAGAACGAATGGCCAAGACTGCAGACCTACCCAAGACTTTAGTTATAGAGGAGCAGCAGATACGTTGGAGTATCAAGACGGAACCAGTCGTTTAATGAATAAAGACTCAAGGCTGGTGAGGTAGTTACTGTGGTTTATACCACCAATAAAAGAAAAATGTTTCTTATCGACTTGAATCCTGGATATGGACGCATGGTTCCTATCATTAGAGAATTCAGGTTTGCTAATTCTCTGCCCCATTCTGAAACTATATCCCATGTGACTGCAATATCTCATCTGCAACAACCTTCGGCAAGAACCAACGCTATTTGTAATAAACCATGGATTTTATGATGTTTTTGATGGACCCTACTGATTACCGATATATACATACATACATATTATATATATATATATATATATATATATATATATATATATATATATATATATATATATATATATGTATTGTATGAATGCGTATTGTGGGTGCGCGCATGCGTACACGCCAAGAATAGCTTATAAAACATAACCATCGATAATATAATAACGCAGAGGAGAACCAAACGTTCCAGATCTGCAAGAAACGCGCCATATTTTGCAGGTCTCCTCCTTGACAATCATAAAAAGAAAGAAAAAAAGAAATGTGGCTGAGCTGTTGTCCACCAATTTCATCTGCAATTTCATCAAATGCAATATTGTTAGTCGTTATGGCCGATATTCCTGGAAAAAGGAACGATGAAAAGTGGGCTATGGAATGGGTTTGCCTTTAATTCAATATCGACAAATCCTCTACGGATAAATCTAAGATACATCATGGAGACGCTGCTTCCCCTTCGCTGTGTTTGAGATGCGTTCTTTGTGCCGGGGAATTCTCTTGCTCTAGTTTTCCTTCGCTCTCACAGAGCGAAGTCGGTTCTACAATTGTCGTCTTCGCCAATTTTTTGGGGGGTAATGTTTCTGTAAAGTTTGTGGACGCGAAATCTTGGTTTTAGATTTATATGTAACAGAATGATCTAAAATTTACTTATTTATTTTCAGTCGGATATTCTCTTTCGTTTGTATCTCCAAGTTGCGCATTGCTTAAGCAAAAAAAAAGAATAACGAGATTTCTTTTTTAAAGCTGCAAACGATACGATAACCTCCACCATAAGACGGATTTTGTTCCTTCCAATTTGCCAGATCTGACTTTCTGACTCAACATAGCCTGAATTTTGTTTTTTCTGAGCCTTTGATAGTGGCTTAGTCGTTAAATTTTAAAACTCGCAATTACCTGGTGAATAAATGCCCTTTTTTTTTTCCATGGAGAACAAACTGGATATCAGCAATAACATCACCCTCCTCTCTCCTTCTAGTCAGGCCCTGTCTCCTCCTGCCACCTCACCATAGGTTGAGGAAGGGGTGTGAGGAGTAGGAATATAATGATCCCCTCCTTCTCTCACGCCCATTTCCTCATATCTCTGCAACGAGGCATTGCAAGACCCTGCTTCCTACTCCTTCCAGTTCCTTTCTCACTCCACCCCTTCGAGGAGGAGGGGGGAACAACACTCCCTCCCTCCCCCTGGTAGGTCCTTCTCCCTCCCTCCCTCCCTCCCTCACTCCCTGCAACCTCTCGAAGTCCCCCTTCAGAAAGTATCGCGGGAGTTTTCCCGAGTTCGTTCAACCGAACCTCCACCTAACTATGACGATTAATTTTCTTAGGCGCGACAGCTCTTTGTCAGGGCACAGCAGCCCTCTGCAGGAGGACCCTGGGTCGGGGGTAGGGGGCCCCCAAGGGTTGGGATGGTGGCCCTAAGGGTATTATTAGGCAAATATTCCTCGAGGAAGAATTCATTATTTTTGGAAGAAATTCCCCCTCACCCTTTTTTTATGAGCTCAATGCTCC
>NC_087218.1:70075207-70082707 GCF_015104395.2 Macrobrachium nipponense | reverse complement strand
AGAAGTCTTTCGTCAACGGCTTAAGAGATGTACGAGTCACCTTGAAAAGTGATTATAATCATATCTATGTAGCGTATGAGCAGTCAAAATCCCTAAATGCCTAAGAAGTGCTACAGGGTGTACGAGTAGTTAAGACACTGTCTCCTTAAATCGAATAGATAGGTAAAAGCTCTTGAACAACTGTTTACTTATGATAATTGACTGTGGGACGTCTTTTTAAGAAAAACACTACTTCGCTTGTATGAAATCAGCCTTGTTGATTTGTGGGGTAGAATTGAAATCTGTTTGTTTGAAATAAAGGCATATGGGAACGGTCGTTTGAAATGCAGCTCATATTAAGCATATACTATATATATATATACTATATATATATATATATATATATATATATATATATATATATATATATATATATATATATATATATATATATATATATATATATATATATATATATTATAGATATAAGATTGGCAAAAACGTTGTTACAACAGAATTCCATTTAATATAAAGGGTCCATAAAAACACGAAAATATAGAAAGTAAGTACTATATTTCAGACACTGCTGTCCCTCTCTTCAGGTAGTAGGAGATAGATGACAGTTTGTGAAATATAGTACTTACTTTCTATATTTTGGTGTTTGTATGGGCTCGTTTTATAATATCTTGTATATATATATATATATTATATATACACACACATATATATATATATATATATATATATATATTATAATATATATGTATATATATATATATATATATATATATATATATATATATATATATATATATATATATATATATATATATTATAAACTAGCAAACACAGGTACACAAGCACACGCAAGGGTACCCACTTACACTGACACATACACAAATTAACTGCTGAACGGGAATGAACAAAGCCGAATTCTATTAGTTCATCCTCAAACTCCAGACGTACAAGACGAGGGAGACAGGATTTTCAAAACGGCTTCGCTTACAAACACAAAACACACACACACACACACACACACACACTGGCAGAGACATTCCATGGCATTGCGACCAGCAAAAAAAAAAAAAAAAAAAAAAAAAAAAGGAAATTCGTCAGAAGTGGAATATCAGTCCCTGATCCTTCAATGACATTGACCATTTTGGATCTCACGCCGCCAGGGGCGCTGCTGCTGAGGAAGAGAGAGAGAGACGAGAGAGAGAAGAGAGAGAGAGAGAGAGAGAGAGAGAGAGAGCAGCGAATCCGGTGCCCCGGCTCAGATTGGTTTCTCTCTTGTTGGTTTTATTCGTAGAGATTTGGTTTAAAGGGATTTCTCCCCCTCCCATGCCCCCCACCGTAATGGGGAATGTGGATTAAAAAGAATGCCTTTTCCCCCTTCGTAAATATGGTATGATATTTGGTTCTTATATATACATATATATGTATATAATATTTTATTATTTTTTTTATCAGAAGAATCCAAGAAATTTTCTGTCTGTCTGTTTCTCCTCATATACGTATTTACGTAAGTACATACATACATACATACACATATATTATAGATAATAGATACTATATATATATATATATATATATATATATATATATATGCACGATATATATATATATATATATATATATATATATATATATATATATATATATATATAGTATATATATATATATAAATGTATGTTGCAATGTAGGGAAAGTTTCGGGTTGCTGTCGAAAAATGATTTATGAAAAATTACGCGTTCTCATATAAAAATGTACTAAAAAATATTTTTTAAATTCTTACTGATAAGTTTCCTAAATGTGTTTTCCAACGAATGAAAAATTATCTCGTCCTGCTTTGAATGTTCTTGTTTAAAACATTTCACAATAAAGTTTCATCATTCTTTTGTATGAAAATGCATTCCGTATTTGCTTGCTTCTTTTGCATGAGAAAAATTGACAAATTATGATCGTTTGTCTCTTAACATATGAATTTCTTGCTTATACTCATGTACAAGTCTATACTAATAGATTGCATTTTGTCACTTATTTTGTGTTATTTGAAAACTTTCTGGTATTATTTAAAGGAAAAACTGATGTCATACCATGGCTTAGAATTATTTATTTTGCTCAACTGTAACCTAATTAAAGAAAAGATGGCGACGCTCCCCTTAACCGTTGCAGAAGAATTAAACAAAGATTGGGAAAACATATTCGTAAGTATGATATATAGGGAATTACTGGTATTAGAGAAAATAGTGGATAAATATATACCGAAGAAGAAAAGTAAACATCAGTCATGCATACTAAGAGACAGAAGGACCTTGTTCCAGAAAATCAGAAAGTGGAAAAAAGGTCTTGCAAAAGAAAAATATGCATGGAAAATGATGGAATTAAATAGTAAGATAGAAAATGCAGAACAAAAGATTATACAATCAAAAGAAAATGAAAAACAGGACTTGGAAGAAAAAACCCTAGTAAATATCAAGCAAAACTCCAAACTATTGTACTCATATGCGAAAAAGATGAATAAAAGAAGAATAGAAATAGGCCCTCTAAGAAATGAAGGGAGATTAACGAATGAAAAAAAAGGAAATATGTAACATATTAGCAGAAAGATATAAGATCCAAAAATTTGCCCCTAGAATTGATAATGAAGATAATGATACAGAAATAAGGGATGAAAATAGTGAATATTTATCAGACATAGATATTAATGAAGCTGATATTGTGCAGGCTATTAATGAAATTAAAAATGGATCAGCAGCAGGACCAGATGGTGTCCCTGTCATTTTGTTAAAGAAAGTAGTTCATTCTATTGCAAACCCCCTTGCAATATTATTAAGCCAAAGTGTAGATTTATGATGAACATAAATTAGCATATATTACCCCTACTTTCAAAAGTGGATCAAGACTAGAGGGAAGTAATTACAGGCCTGCGAGTCTAACATCACATATTATGAAAGTGCATGAAAGGGTAATGATGAAAAATATTGTGAAATATTTAATGAAAAATAATTTGTTTAATATAGGACAATATGGTTTTGTACCTGGAAAAAGTACCAAACCCAACTGTTAGTCCACTGTGAGAACATATAAAAATATGATTAGAAAAGAAACAGATGTGCTTTACCTAGACTTTGCAAAAGCTTTTGGTAAGGTAGACCATAATATATTAGCGAAGAAAATTAGAAAACATAATATAGTGGACAAAGAAGGAAGATGGATAAAAGAATTTATACACAACAGAAAACAGATAGTTATTTCAAATGATGAGAAATCGGATGAAGCTAAGGTAATATCCGGTGTGCTACAAGGTATGGTGTTAGCTGCGTTGCTGTTTGTTATTATGATTGCAGACATAGACAGTAATGTTAAGGACTCGGTAGTGAGTAGTTTCGCCGGTGACACAAGAATAAGTAGAGAAATTACTTGTGATGAAGATAGGAACGCGCTACAAAGAGACCTTAACTAAATATATGAATGGGCAGAGGTAAACAGGATGGTATTTGACTCTGATACATTTGAATCAATAAATTAGGGAGATAAAGAAGGAAAGCTATATGCATATAGGGGACCTGATAACGAGACAATCACTAACAAGGAAGCAGTTAAAGACCTTGGTGCAATGTTGGATAGGAAAATGTTATGCAAAATGCAAAGCAAAAATGGGAATGTTGTTTCGGCACTTCAAAACAAGAAAAGACGATCACATGATTATGCTTTATAAAACGTATGTACGTAGTCCACCTGAATATTGCAATATGATATGGTACCCACACTACCAAAAGGATATTGCACAAATAGAAAGTGTACAAAGGTCCTTTACGGCTAGAATAGAAGAAGTTAAGGATCTTGACTACTAGGAAAGACTACAATTTTAAGAATTATATAGTCTAGAAAGGAGAAGAGAACGCTACATGATAATACAGGCATGGAAACAGATAGAAGGAATTGCCGAAAACATCACGGAGCTAAAAATATCAGAAAGAGCCAGCAGAGGTAAATTAATAGTGCCCAAAACTATACCGGGAAAACTAAAGAAAGCACACCGGACATTAGTCCACTATGCACCAGCATTGACAATACAGTGTCTATTCAATGCGTTGCCAGCTCAACTGAGGAACATATCAGGAGAGAGCGTAGATGTGTTTAAGAATAAGCTCGACAAATATCCAAGCTGCATCCCAGACCATCCAAGATTGGAGGATGCAAAATATGCCGGAAGATGCATTAGCAATTCTCTGGTAGACATTAGGGGTGCCTCACACTAAGGGATCTGGGGAAACCCGAACAAGCTGTAAGGTCTGTAAGGTCACACATGCAAATAATATTGTGTACCATGACATGAATTCGTGCATGAAACGTTTACTTAATAACATTCTAATATACCAAGTAATATAATCAAGCACCTGATCTATATTCTTGCCTAGTATGACGAGGACACTTGATGATAATCAGCAACGAAACGACAAAGAATAATTGCATATTTACATCAGCATAAGGAGGCTGGTGTGAGCGGTTAGCTAATTCCCCAACTGTAACCGAGTACTGGGACCTTCCCTGAAAAAAAGCTGGATGCCATATCTTAAAACCTAACAATAGAAACTTCTTGAAAATAATTTCATTATGTTTCCCACACCGAAATTACCAGTGGTAGGGAATTCTAAACTAACCTAATCTAATCAAACCTAACCTAACCTAGGGGCGTGGCATCTGATGTCTAGGCTAATCCCAGTCCCTTACGACACACCTGGTTGGCTATTGATAAGCCAATCACAGGGCTGGAAACGTCTTTCAAAAGTATCCCTCAGGAGAGATGGAACATACATCCTGTCTATGTGAACTCTCGAGCGAGACTGTGATTGGCTTATCAAAAGCCAACCAGGAGGGTCATAAGGGACTGGCCTAGACATCAGATGCACGTGTGATGTGAATCTACTATAGCATAAATCTCGGGAATTTGCCTCGGGAATGGGTCACTTACTCTTAGGGTTAAGAAGTCACCAGAATGAGCGAATGATTTCGGAGAAATTCAGACGTTTTCGACAATTTTCGATCGAACACTTCTTCAAATTCTGGCCGCTGAAGACCTCATTGCCATAATCCACAAACTCTATACCTGATTAGTTCCCGTTGGTTAAGTATGAGTTAGTTTAACTAGACCACTGAGCTTATTAACAGCTCTCAAAGGGCTGGCCCGCAGGATAAGATATTTTTATGTGGCTAGGAACCAATTGGTTACTTAGCAACGGGACCTACTGCTTATTGTGGGATCCGAACCACATCGAGAAATGAATTTCTATCACTAGAAATATAAATTTCTCTGATCTCACGTTAGCAGGGGGTGGGGGGGGGGGGGGGGGGGGGGGGGATCGACCCCGGACCCTGAGATCAGTAGTCGAGCGCGTAACTGACTCGTCCGACGAGAAACAAATATTATATTTTAAAATTTTCACACACTTTTTGCTCTATAGCTGGTCTGCTGGTATAGTGGTTAGTGTCGTGTCATGCCTCTGTGTCGCGGGTTCGTGTTTCCCCCGGGACGATGAAAAATCACTGGCTCTGTATCACGATCAGTTACTGCTGCAATGTGGGTCCGTGATGGGAGGTTGAAACCAAAATTCTTAACAATAGTACAAACCAAAATTCTTAACGATAGAACAAACGTTGAGGAAATAATTATACCAGAGTGCCCAACCTTTTGTTGTCCATGCCCCACCTAATCTCCTCTAAAATCCTGGTGCCCCAAGTGGTGGTATACTATAATTCTTATATTCCTGTGAAGGAAGCCGAAAGGGCCTAAAATGAACTTGGTTTAAACATTGCCCCCTTAAAAATCAAATTACCCCCTAGACACTCGCACGTTTGGAACCACTGGATTAAACAAAGGCATCTTCTAGTCATGATTCGATAAAGGCCATTACTTCAACAAGCTAAGAATTCATCCTTAAATCATGATAAAAAAAATAATATGCTCTACATTCTAATATAGACACAGTGTATGCTTCAAGTACACAGACTGTATATATCTGACAGTTATTTTAGGAGGTAGAGCTATTCTGAAAATGTAAAACATTACTCAACGTAGTACTTAAACTGCAGGCATCTATGTAAGGTGGGGGCGGCATGACACATCCACCCTCCTCCTGCAAACCTATTGGTTCGGCTAAGGTTGTGGTGGGGTAGGTATGGGATCAGGAGGGTAGGGGAGACATAGCACATCCACTCTTCTCCTTCAAACCTGTTTGTCCGCCCCTGGTGGGGTGGGGTAGGTATGGGATCAGGAGGGTTAAGCTGGCCTCACACTAGGCATTTTTTTCTCGAGCAGCAAGCCGTTGCTGCCGAGAATGAAAAACCGGGAGGTTTTAGCTCGAGATTCTAGCTTCCCAGCAGGACGGGAAGCAGCCAGCACGAGCCGCGAGCCACAGCATAGTGTAAACAAACAAGATGGCTGCTGCTGATAAGACGTACTCTCCTGAGCCACTCTTGAACCCACAAACGTTTTTTGTTACTCTTGCATTCACGTAAGTTTCCGAGAAATAAACCACTGCAGCGCATCTTGCAACAGTCCGACAATTTCTGGGCGCCATGATGATAACAGCGGATCAGTTTTGTTTACTTTTTCCTACGGCTCCTCGAAACCACGAGTTCCTAGTGTGACGATACAACACTTTTGCTCGCAAGGATCGGCTGGATGCTGGCCAAAACCACGAGCAAGAAATGACTAGTGTGATACCAGCTTAAGGGAGATATAGCGCATTCACTCTTCTCCTTCAAACCTGTTTGTCCGCCCCTGGTGGGGTGGGGTAGGTAGGGGATCAGGAGGGTAGGGGAGACATGATACATCCACCCTCTTCCTGCAAACCTGTTTGTCCGACCCAGGTGGCGCGGGGTAGGTAGGAGATTGGGAAGGTGGGGGCGACATGACACATCCCCCCTCCTCCTAACCTGTTTGTCCACCCCTAGTTGAGCGGGGTAGGTAGGGGATTGAGAGGCATGACACATCCACCCTCCTCATGCAAACCTGTTTGTCGCACCCAGGGATTTGGAAGGTAGGGGAGCCATGGCAGGTAGCGCCTGGTTCTAGCACGGTGTAGCGTGCGCCATCAAGCTCGTAACAGAATAGTCTGCGATAGATTTTGGCAGTCATGAGATATGAACGAAGAGGTTTCTCATTTATCACATTGAAAATGAAAGCTAAAATTGGCTGCTGTAAAACCCCCACCAGAATTCGAGCGTGTCCTCAGAATACTAAAGTCAATAACTTCAAGGTTAGTTTCTGCGATGTAATTATTTAAGAATCACGATAAACAATTGATACGGATCTGACAGTGATTGATGTAATGACATTACATATTGCATATTGAAACCCAATAACTCTGCCGTGTCGATCTCCGATCAGTTGAATATTATCAAAGCAATAAATAATATTATAAAGTCATATTAACTATTAGAGACTTCTTGACCATATAACGTGTCAGGATGGATGAAAGGTATTCTATAAACTCAATAACATAAGCAACACAA
>NC_087218.1:70057794-70065294 GCF_015104395.2 Macrobrachium nipponense | reverse complement strand
ATATATCAAATTCCGAGGTCGAGCGAATTAGATATATATATATATATATATATATATATATATATATATATATATATATATATATATATATATATATATATATATATACACTTGTATATACGTGTATATATATATATATATATATATATATATATATATATAGATATATATATATATATATATATATATACATATATATATATATATATATATATATATATATATCTATATATATATATATATATATATATATACATATATATATATATATCATAAAATGAAGGCTATATAATATTTATTGCAACATATTTGTTAATCATTCTCATTTTTTTGTCTTGATGTAGTACGCCCTCTCTCTTCCACTCAGATTTCTCTCTCTCTCTTCTCTCTTCTCTCTACTCGCCTCTCTCTCTCCTCTCTCCTCTCCTATATCTCTCTATCTCAGGCGATCTAAATCATACGACCATCGATTTACATAAGGTCCAGTGATATAAATTTTATGCAAGTAAAAACAAATCATACACCAGTGATTACGTTTTTTGTAATCAAATAAATCATACGCCACCGATTGTATAACCTTTGATGTTAGCTCTTTGTAACGAAATATAAATATTCATTTGTCTTCAGCAAGATATTTATGGGACGATTAAAATACTTTCCCCCCTAAAACTCTACATAATTCTGCCCAAAAGATCTTTTTAACATTTATGTTGTGTTGCTTATGTTATTGAGTTTATAGAATACCTTTCATCCATCCTGACACGTTATATGGTCAAGAAGTCTCTAATAGTTAATATGACTTTATAATATATTTTATTGCTTTGATAATATTCAACTGATCGGAGATCGACACGGCAGAGTTATTGGGTTTCAATATGCAATATGTAATGTCATTACATCAATCACTGGCAAAATCCGTATCAATTGTTTAATCGTGATTCTTAAATAATTACATCGCAGAAACTAACCTTGAAGTTTTTGAGTTTAGTATTCTGAGGACACGCTCGAATTCTGGCGGGGGTTTTACAGCAGCCAATTTTAGCTTTCATTTTCAATGTAATTAATGAAAAACTCTTCGTTTATATTTCATGACTGCCAAAATCTATCGCAGACTATTCTGTTACGAGCTTGATGGCGCACGCTACACTGTGCTAGAACCTGGCGCTACCTGCCATGGCTCCCCTACCTTCCAAATCCCTGGGTGCGACAAACAGGTTTGCATGAGGAGGGTGGATGTGTCATGCCTCTCAATCCCCTACCTACCCCGCTCAACTAGGGGTGGACAAACAGGTTAGGAGGAGGGGGGATGTGTCATGTCGCCCCCACCTTCCCAATCCCCTACCTACCCTGCGTCACCTGGGTCGGACAAACAGGTTTGCAGGAAGAGGGTGGATGTATCATGTCTCCCCTACCCTCCTGATCCCCTACCTAACCCACCCACCAAGGGGCAGACAAACAGGTTGAAGGAGAAGAGTGGATGCCCGCTATATCTCCCTTATTCCCTCCTGATCCCATACCTACCCCACCCCACCCACCAGGGGCGGACAAACAGGTTTGAAGGAGAAGAGTGGATGTGCTATGTCTTCTCTACCCTCCTGATCCCATACCTACCCCACCACAAAAGCATACACTGTGTCTATATTAGAATGTAGAGCATATTATTTTTTTTTATCATGATTTAAGGATGAATTCTTAGCTTGTTGAAGTAATGGCATTTATCGAATCATGACTACAAGATGCCTTTGTTTAATCCAGTGGTCCCAAACGTGCGAGTGTCTAGGGGATAATTTTATTTTTAAGGGGGCAATGTTTAAACCAAGTTCATTTTAGGCCCTTTCGGCTTCCTTCACAGGAATATAAGAATTATAGTATAACACCACTTGCGGCACCAGGATTTTAGAGGAGATTAGGTGGGGCCATGGCCAAAAAAGGTTGGGACACCTGGCGTATAATTAGTTCCTCAACGTTTGTACTATTGTTAAGAATTTTGGTTTCAACCTCCCATCACGGACCCACATTGCAGCAGTAACTGATCATGATACAGAGCCAGTGATTTTTCATCGTCCCGGGGGAAACGCGAACCCGCGACACAGAGGTATGACACGACACTAACCACTATACCAGCAGACCAGCCTTAGAGCAAAAAGTGTGTGAAAATGTTAAAATATAATATTAGTTTCTCGTCGGGCGAGTCAGTTACGCGCTCGACTACTGATCTCAGTGTCCGGGTTCGATTTCCCCCTCTGCTAACGTGAGAACAGAGGAACTTATATTTCTAGTGATAGAAATTCATTTCTCGATGTGGTTCAGATCCCACAATAAGCAGTAGGTCCCGTTGCTAAGTAACCAATTGGTTCCTAGCCACATCAAAATATCTAATCCTGCGGGCCAGCCCTTTGAGAGCTGTTAATAAGCTCAGTGGTCTAGTTAAACTAGCACATACTTAACCAACGGGAACTGATCAGGTATAGGGTTTGTGGATTATGGCAATGAGGTCTTCAACGGCCAGAATTTGAAGAAGTGTTCGATCGAAAATCGTCGAAAACGTCTGAATTTCTCCGAAATCATTCGCTCATTCTGGTGACTTCTTAACCCTAAGAGTGAGTGACCCATTACCCAAGATTTATGCTATAGTAGATTCACATCACCCGTGCATCTGATGTCTAGGCCAGTCCCTTATGACCCTCCTGGTTGGCTGTTGATAAGCCAATCACAGTCTCGTTCGAGAGTTCACATAGACAGAATGTATGTTCCACCTCTCCTGATGGATACTTTTGAAAGACATTTCCAGCCCTGTGCTTGGCTTATCAATAGCCAACCAGGTGCGTCGTAAGGGACTGGCCTAGACATCAGATGCCATGCCCCTAGGTTAGGTTAGGTTTGATTAGATTAGGTTAGTTTAGAATTGCTTACCACTGGTAATTTCGGTGTGGGAAACAATGAAATTATTTTCAAGAAGTTTCTATTGTTAGGTTTTAAGATATGGCATCCCGCTTTTTTCAGGGAAGGTCCCAGTACTCGGTTACAGTTGGGGAATTAGCTAACTGCTCACACCAGCCTCCTTATGCTGATGTAAATATGCAATTATTCTTCGTCGTTTCGTTGCTGATTATCATCAAGTGTCCTCGTCATACTAGGCAAGAATATAGATCAGGTGCTTGATTATATTATTTGGTATATTAGAATGTTATTAAGTAAACGTTTGATGCACGAATTCATGTCATGGTACACAATATTATTTGCATGTGTGACCTTACAGACCTTACAGCTTGTTCGGGTTTCCCCAGATCCCTTAGTGTGAGGCACCCCTAATGTCTACCAGAGAATTGCTAATGCATCTTCCGGCATATTTTGCATCCTCCAATCTTGGATGGTCTGGGATGCAGCTTAGATATTTCTCGAGCTTATTCTTAAACACATCTACGCTCTCTCCTGATATGTTCCTCAGTTGAGCTGGCAACACATTGAATAGACACTGTATTGTCGATGCTGGTGTGGTAGTGGACCTAATGTCCGTGCTTTTCTTTCTTTAGTTTTCCTGGTAATAGTTTTGGGCACTATTAATTTACCTCTGCTGGCTCTTTCTGATATTTTTAGCTCCGTGATGTTTTTGGCAATTCCTTCTATCTGTTTCCATGCCTTTATTATCATGTAGCGTTCTCTCTCCTTTCTGGGACTATATGATTTTTAAAATTGTAGTCTTTCCTAGTAGTCAAGATCCTTAACTTCTTCTATTCTAGCCGTAAAGGAACCTTTGTACAACTTTTCTATTTGTGCAATATCCTTTTGGTAGTGTGGGTACCATATCATATTGCAATATTCAGGTGGACTACGTACATACGTTTTATAAAGCATAATCATGTGATCGTCTTTTCTTGTTTTGAAGTGGCGTAACAACATTCCCATTTTTGCTTTGCATTTTGCATAACATTTTCCTATCCAACATCGCACCAAGGTCTTTAACTGCTTCCTTGTTAGTGATTGTCTCGTTATCAGGTCCCCTACATGCATATAGCTTTCCTTCTTTATCTCCATAATTTATTGATTCAAATGTATCAGAGTCAAATACCATCCTGTTTACCTCTGCCCATTCATATATTTAGTTAAGGTCTCTTTGTAGCGCGTTCCTATCTTCATCACAAGTAATTTCTCTACTTATTCTTGTGTCATCGGCGAAACTACTCACTACCGAGTCCTTAACATTACTGTCTATGTCTGCAATCATAATAACAAACAGCAACGCAGCTAACACCGTACCTTGTAGCACACCGGATATTACCTTAGCTCCATCCGATTTCTCATCATTTGAAATAACTATCTGTTTTCTGTTGTGTATAAATTCTTTTATCCATCTTCCTTCTTTGTCCACTATATTATGTTTTCTAATTTTCTTCGCTAATATATTATGGTCTTCCTTACCAAAAGCTTTTGCAAAGTCTAGGTAAACCACATCTGTTTCTTTTCTTATCATATTTTTATATATGTTCTCACGGTGGACTAACAGTTGGGTTTGGTACTTTTTCCAGGTACAAAACCATATTGTCCTATATTAAACAAATTATTTTTCATTAAATATTTCACAATATTTTTCATCATTACCCTTTCATGCACTTTCATAATATGTGATGTTAGACTCGCAGGCCTGTAATTACTTCCCTCTAGTCTTGATCCACTTTTGAAAGTAGGGGTAATATATGCTAATTTATGCTCATCATAAATCTACACTTTGGCTTAATAATATTGCAAGGGGGTTTGCAATAGAATGAACTACTTTCTTTAACAAAATGACAGGGACACCATCTGGTCCTGCTGCTGATCCATTTTTAAATTCATTAATAGCCTGCACAATATCAGCTTCATTAATATCTATGTCTGATAAATATTCACTATTTTCATCCGTTATTTCTGTATCATTATCTTCATTATCAATTCTAGGGGCAAATTTTCTCTTATATCTTTCTGCTAATATGTTACATATTTCCTTTTTTTCATTCGTTAATCTCCCTTCATTTCTTAGAGGGCCTATTTCTATTCTTCTTTTATTCATCTTTTTCGCATATGAGTACAATAGTTTGGGGTTTTGCTTGATATTTACTAGGGCTTTTCTTCCAAGTCCTGTTTTTCATTTTCTTTTGATTGTATAATCTTTTGTTCTGCATTTTCTATCTTACTATTTAATTCCATCATTTTCCATGCATATTTTTCTTTTGCAAGACCTTTTTTCCACTTTCTGATTTTCTGGAACAAGATCCTTCTGTCTCTTAGTATGCATGACTGATGTTTACTTTTCTTCTTCGGTATATATTTATCCACTATTTTCTCTAATACCAGTAATTCCCTGTATATCATACTTACGAATATGTTTTCCCAATCTTTGTTTAATTCTTCTGCAACGGTTAAGGGGAGCGTCGCCGTCTTTTCTTTAATTAGGTTACAGTTGAGCAAAATATATAATTCTAAGCCATGGTATGACATCAGTTTTTCCTTTAAATAATACCAGAAAGTTTTCAAATAACACAAAAATAAGTGACAAAATGCAATCGATTAGTATAGACTTGTACATGAGTATATAAGCAAGAAATTTGTATGTTAAGAGACAAACGATCATAATTTGTCAATTTTTCTCATGCAAAACAAGCAAGCAAATACGGAATGCATTTTCATACAAAAGAATGATGAAACTTTATTGTGAAATTTTTTAAACAAGAATATTCAACGCAGGACGAGATAACTTTTTCATTCGTTGGAAAACACATTTAGGAAACTTATCAGTAAGAATTTTAAAAATATTTTTTGTACATTTTTATATGAGAACGCGTAATTTTTCATATATTTTTCGACAGCAACCCGAAACTTTCCCTTTTCATATATATATATATATATATATATATATATATATATATATATATATATATATATATATATATATATATTTATATATATATATATATATGTCTGTGTGTGTCCGTGTGTGTGTGTGTGTGTGTGTGTGTGTTACAAAAATGTATGTTGCAATGTTGCAATGTGTGAATGGACTATTTACAGAGACCTTTAATGTAAGAAGGTCGGTTAGACAAGGCTGTCCACTATCAATGTTATTGTAAGTCATTTTCCAAGAAACCATTGTACCTAGCATTAAAAACCAATAAAAAAAATTGTACCCCACTACAGTACCAGACAATGACAAAATTAAAGTACAGGGCTTTGCTGATGATACAACAGTAATTTTTGCAGACGATGATTCATTAATAGAGATTCACTATGAAATAAAGAAATTTGAAGCAGCAAACTGGCTCATTATTAAATAAAGAAAAATCTGTCATCTTAGGAATTGGTGAATGGTCAGGCAGAAGAGACTGGAAGTTAACTTGTTTCAAAGTTGTGGCCTGTGCTAAAATTTTGGGCATTTACTTCAGCAATTCGTATGCGGAAACTTGTGAATTAAATCGGTCAGATATAGAGAAAAAAATTGAAGGGGCAGTTAACATGTTGTGTAAAAAGTATCTAACACTTTACCAGAAAGCACTAATAATCAAACGTGGTATGTAGCTCACTCACTTCCGTTAAGTAAAAACCAAGCTCAAAAGGTGAATGCAATTATTTTCAAGTATATATGGTGTGTGGTATGTATCGACCTATACATTTTTGTAACACACACACACACACAACACACACACACGGACACACACACAGACATATATATATATATATATATATATATATATATATATATATATATATATATATATATATATATATATATATATATATTCGTGCATATATATATATATATATATATATATATATATATATATATATATATATATCGTGCATATATATATATATATATATATATATATATATATATATATATATATATATTATGTATATATAATATGTGTATGTATGTATGTACGTACGTAAGTACGTATATAAGGAGAAACAGACAGACAGAAAATTTCTTGGATTCTTCTGATAAAAAAATATAAAAATTATTAATATACATATATGTATATTAAGAACCCAAATATCATACCATATTACGAAGGGGGAAAAGGCATTCTTTTGATACCACATTCCCCATTGGGGTTGGGGGGGGCGTGGGGGGAGAAATCCCCTTAACCAAATCTCTACGAATAAAACCAACAAGAGAGAAACCAATCTGAGCCAGGGCACCGGATTCGCTGCTCTCTCTCTCTCTCTCTCTCTCTCTCTCTCTCTCTCTCAGCAGCGCCCCTGGCGGCGTGAGATCCAAAATGGTCAATGTCATTGAAGGATCAGGGGACTGATATTCCACTTCTGACGAATTTCCTTTTTTTTTTTTTTTTTTTTTTGCCTGGTCGCAATGCCATCATGGAATGTCTCTGCCAGTGTGTGTGTTTGTGTTTGTAAGCGAAGCCGTTTTGAAATCCCTGTCCTCCCTCAGTCTTTTACGTCTGGAGTTTGAGGATGAACTAATAGAATTCGACTTTGTTCACTCCCATTCAGCATTTAATTTGT
>NC_087218.1:70035294-70052794 GCF_015104395.2 Macrobrachium nipponense | reverse complement strand
TATGTATGAATGTATGTATATATCGGTAATCAGTATGGTCCATCAAAAACATCATAAAATCCATGGTTTATTACAAATAGCGTTGGTTCTTGCCGAAGGTTGTTGCAGATGAGAGTATTGCAGTCACATGGGATATAGTTTCAGAATGGGGCAGAGAATTAGCAAACCTGAAGTCTCTAATAATAGGAACCATGCGTCCATATCCAGGATTCAAGTCGATAAGAAACATTTTCTATTATGGTGGTATAAAGCCACAGTAACTACCTCACCAGCCTTGAGTCTTTATTCATTAAACGACTGATTCCGTCTTGATACTCCAACGTTTCTGCTGCTCCTCTATAACTGAAGTCTTGGGTAGGTCTGCAGTCTTGGTCATTCGTTCTTCCTTCTCCACTCTAACAGGTTGTTGTTAGGTTGTTAGGCACTGGGTCTCTCTTTTACTATTGACACAATTCTTGACTGTTTTTTTTTTTAAAGCAGTTAATTCTTTTATTTTAAATTTTACTGGCATTTATAATATTTTTTATAGTTTTAATTTTACAGTCTGATGATGCCACTGAGTTCATGTGCGAAACGTTTTTTTGTAATAAACCATGGATTTTATGATGTTTTTGACGGACCCTGCTGTTACACCGATACAGTAGCTCATCTGTATTATATATATATATATATATATATATATATATATATATATATATATATATATATATATATATGTATATATATATATATATATATATATATATATATATGTATATATATACATATATTTATGTATGTATATATATAACATATATATATGTGTATATATACATATAAATGTATGTATATGAGATGTGTGTGTGTATAGTCAAGTCAGTCAATTACATTTGACATTAGCGCTGCAGTAGTAGGCGGCACTGACTGATCTTTGTTGGCCTAGGCATAACAAGGGCTTGGGAATCCATTCTCTAGAACTCGGAGGCAAAGGAGCTCATAGTTAAGGATTGTTAATAAATCCCTTAGGAAGGAAATGCCTCTTAGATAGAAGATGAGCTGTATCCATTCACCTAGCAACAACCACAAAGTTATGTCAATCTACTTGTGGCTGTTATCCGGACTGCTAATAAACAGCACGGACTGTATGGCTTAAGAATGATTAACGGCTTTGAGATTATAATATACCCCTAGGCCGAGGAATGCCTGGCTGTAGACTCCCTGGGGAAGGAAATGCCTTTCTTGATGACAGAAGAACCTCGGCAGTATGATATAGTCAATAGTATTCATATCATCATTCCCACAGAATTCCGAGGTAACAATGGTATTCTTGCCATCCTGTGTGGTGTGACAGTCATCTCATGGCCAGAGCAAGGGTTTGCAGCTCCTTACCCTCTGTAATGTCCTGCTAAAACCAGAGATGTGAAGGGATCGGGTATTTTGGGGGCTTTTACATCACTATATTTTATGGTGCAGGTGTGAAGTGTGCGTGAAGAGGCGTTGAATATGCAGTTGGTATTTTTGTTATGTTGGTGTATGAAGCATCTAGGTTTGTGGATATTATCTGCACAGGAGTTCATCTGTTTTAAGTGTGAATGTAGCAATGATGATTGCTCTTCCCGTTCTGGTAGCCTGTCACGATAGGGGTATGTTTGTGTGTGTTTCTATGTCCATCTTAGCTCCCTAACACATGCATATGATTTGTTACCAATTGGTCCCCACATTCAATTATTGAAGGACATTCACGTTCAGGGCGTTATTACAGTTTCCGAATTTTGTACTCCCACCAACCTATCTCTCTCCATTCTCTCCACATTACTAGTACCATCTCGATATACCCTTACTCGCCTTTTAACTTACAGTTATATGGTTCTAGGATAGATCGCCTACATACTAAACAGCTATCATAATATGTTAAGTACTGATACAGTGCCTGTGGCCTTCTCTGATCATTGTATGGTCATTGCTAAATTCAGGACAGGCGATGTGCAAAAAGGGAAAGGATTTTGGAAATTGAATGCGTCTTTACTGGAGACAGAAGGAATAGGCGAAAACTTTGAATGCTTTTGGAGTCATGTAAAACTTAATAAAAGACAGTTTAGAAAATGTAACTGAATGGTGGGAATTTGCTAAAAAGGAATGTAAAAAGTTCTTCATTAAAGTTGCAAAGAGGGTTTCAAATGAAAAATATGGTTTAATAAATTTATTGCAATATCGATTAAAATATCTATATGGCTTATGTAATGCTGGGAATGATAAATATGATGAAATTTACGCCCTTTTTTTTGAAAACGTAAAATAAACTGTCTTCAAAATGAACTTTGTGAAGGAGTAAAAATAAGAGCAAAATTAAAAGATCAAGTGGAAGGGGAAAAATTATCATTACACTTGCTTGGGAAAGAGAAACAGCATAAAGGCAATCACCTAGTAATGAAGATAAAGGGTAAAAGTGAAAATATGCTAACGGATACAAAGGCTGTTCTTGTGTATCTCTTAAAGACCATTTTAAAGTAATGTATGAATTTATTGAAGGAAATCACGAAGAACAATCAAATTTGCTTGGGAAATGAAAAAAAAAAAAAAAAAAGTAGATGAAGAGGACAATAAACTTTTAGAGGAGAAATTTGATATAAATGAATTATGGGAATCATTGAATAAAATGAATAAAGGAAAATCACCTGGAAGTGATGGATCAACTGTGAAGTTTTATAAACGGTTTTGGTATATTATCAAAAACGATTTTCCAGAGGTAATGAAATGTATGCTGGAAAAAAGAAAGTTATCAGAATCACAAAATTTAGGAATAATAAAACTGTCCAAAAAGTGGAAATTTGGAAATGGTTGAAAACTGGAGACCAATCACTCTGTTAAATGTTGATTATAAAATTCTAGCAAAAAACAATGGCAAATATCGTTTTCAAACTTGTAACTGGCAAAAATCATATCACCTGAAACAATATTGTGGTACTCCAAACAGATCATAATTCACTGCAATAATACAATAAGATACATAATGAATATTTGGAGAGAAAATCATTCGAATGCAGGGGATGTTTAACTTGGACCGGTCCAAAGCTTTTGAGAACTTGCCATTTCTTTTTAGAATTATGGAAAAGTTTTAATTTTCAGTAGATTTTATTTCATGGTTAAAAATATTATATAAAGAATGTAAAAGTATGATATGTGTGAATGGACTATTTACAGAGACCTTTAATGTAAGAAGGTCGGTTAGACAAGGCTGTCCACCTATCAATGTTATTGTAAGTCATTTTCCAAGAACCATTGTACCTAGCATTAAAAACCAATAAAAAAATTGTACCCCCTACAGTACCAGACAATGACAAAATTAAAGTACAGGGCTTTGCTGATGATACAACAGTAATTTTTGCAGACGATGATTCATTAATAGAGATTCACTATGAAATAAGAAATTTGAAGCAGCAACTGGCTCATTATTAAATAAAGAAAAATCTGTCATCTTAGGAATTGGTGAATGGTCAGGCAGAAGAGACTGGAAGTTAACTTGTTTCAAAGTTGTGGCCTGTGCTAAAATTTTGGGCATTTACTTCAGCAATTCGTATGCGGAAACTTGTGAAGTTAATCGGTCAGATATAGAGAAAAAAATTGAAGGGGGCAGTTAACATGTTGTGTAAAAAGTATCTAACACTTTACCAGAAAGCACTAATAATCAAATGTGGTATGTAGCTCACTCACTTCCGTTAAGTAAAAACCAAGCTCAAAAGGTGAATGCAATTATTTTCAAGTATATATGGTGTGTGGTATGTATCGACCTATAAAACGTAGTACCCTGCATTTGTCAAAGTTAGAAAAAGGTTTAGGGATAATAAGTATTGAAGAAAAGGCAAGATCAATATTCAGTGTAACTTGCTTAAAAAGTTCTAATAGAACGGAACGGGTTAACCAGGTATTATTGTTCTGTAAGACTGAATGGTATATTACCAATTAGATAACTTATCGAAATAGCATATTTTACCCATGAATACTATTCTTTGGCAGTAGATGATATTAGGAAAGCATATCACAACAAATTCTTCCCATATATAAATAACAGAGAAATGTATTCAATCATTTGGAGGAAAGAAGCTCTAGTGGTAGAAAATAATTATCCCACACTTAAATTGGAAAATATTTGGGAAAATGTTAAGGGCACATTCATTAAAGTGGAGGAAAGGGGAATTTGTGCTTAGGTATATTCATGAGTCACTAGCAACAAAAGAAAGGCTCCATATGTTGAAATTAAAAGAAAACTCCAAATGTGACCAATGTGGTGAAAACGAGTATCAAATGCATATTTTTTACTTCTGTAGAGAAAAGAAAAATATAGTGAAATGGTTTAATTCTGTTCTTAAGAAATGCTGTAAACTAAATGATTATAGTTTCTTGAAATTATTATTCTATGATATAGAAGCAAAATCAATTGTTGATAAAAACACTGCCATTTTGTTGATCACCGGCTATTTGCATTGTTTGTGGATGTGTTATAAACACAACAATAGCTGCCAAAATGTAATTGTTCTTTTAAAAAATAATTTAGAAGCACAAAGGATGTATATTAAATATAGATATACAAGCAATATTTACAAGTATGTAACCAAAGATTTTTTTAAACTATACGTTTTGATTTTGATTTTCATTGATTTTGAAACAAAAAGTTATTTACGTTATATTTATAATTTTTGTATAACAGAATTACCCAAATAGTGTAAATTATTGGTATATAATTGTATTTTTGTAATAAAAGATAAAAAAAAAAAACTTACACTTCCCAGCAATTCATTTCTTATGCCAAACGAATAAGCCATCTCGCAGTTTCAACCTTCTACGCTTTCATTCACTTCTGTATCGACACTTCACTTTCCATAAAGGAGAAGCTGGTTCAGCAGTGACCTTAAACATTCCAACCTTCACCTTCATTGACGCTCCAGCTCCCTTCCAGATTCCTTGCTTCACTTATTCTGCGAATTACTGTAGATCGCTTCCTATTATGTCTCCATTCTTCCACGGATTACCGAGGATCTAGATTTAATATTGCATATGTCCAATGTCATATTTCTTTTCTTTATGTCCACACTCAAGTTCACAGTATATATATATAAGAGATCCTCACGTGAAAATGAAAGAAGGAGGTACCAAGACTTTCAACTTTTATTCCAGAGTCATCTTCAGGGTACTGAACAATTTTAAGAGAACAACTTATACAAGAAAGCAACATGAGGCCACAAATAATAAAACAAGTCAACAACCTACTTAAGATGCAGATAAACATTGTTCAAAACAAAGACATACAATTATTTTTCGGAATATGTTAGTTACCTAAAATCACAGTACAAAAACTATCTGTTTGTAAAATATCTAAACAACTTGTTTAACTTTTAAATCATCAAGAATAAAACTTTTTAACAATTCTTCCATCTTAAAAAGACCATCGCTCATATTCATGTTATTAAAGGAACTAATGAGGCAACCTTCAACTAACAATCTGTCATGCATTGATGAACTTCTAAAAACGACTGTAGCTGAATTCCAGTCTATAGGGTGTTCAAAATCCCTCACGTGACAAAAAAGGCACTTGAACCGTTTGCAACCCTTACATTATATTTTATGTTGTGTAACTCTCTTACTAAGTTCCTTACCAGATTGTCCAATATAAGGCAAATTACAAATAGAGCAGTTAATTTTGTACACGCCTCCTGTTGTCATCACTGATTTATTACGAAACAATGCATTTTTGAGAGATGAATTATTACTAAAAACAACATTTATATTCAGACATTTCAGGCTACGTACAATTGATAAAAATTCACAGTGGTATGGCAAAACTAAAATATTTTCAATTTCAAACTTACTTGATCTTTCGTGACAATAAAAATGATTTTTTGGCACTTGGAGGCAACTATCAATAAAATACCTTGGTAACATAATTCTTTCGCAATTTCATAGATGTTCTTAATTTTCCTCGTCTAAGAATTCAGGATCACAAATCCTATATGCCCGATAAAGTAATAAGCATTATAATAGTACTGTGAAATCTTTGTTAAAGTCGCACCATGAACTAGCCAAGAAAATTCTCTGCCGTTAATGCCACTCTTCCTTATATGTATGGCACAGTAAGATTCATAAAGAAGGCAAACCAATCAGACCCATTATCAGTTCGATAGGCTCAGCTTCTTATCATTTGTCAAAATGGTTAGGATCTCTGTTAAATCCGCTGATAGGAAATATATCAGAGGCACATATTAAGAATACAGAAGACCTTATCACGAAATTGAAAGTCAAAGATGCAAATTGCAGGTTAATTAGTTTTGATGTCAATTCATTGTTTACGAAAGTGCCCATTGATGATCTGCTACAATCCCATGCCAGGATTGTGACCAATCTTACATCGGATTTACAGGTAAATCACTTCCCCAGAGATTAATACAACACAAACGGTCAGTTAGGTATGGACAACAGAACTCGGCTATTTTCAATCATATAAATGAACATAACCATAGAATAAACTGGAATATGTCCACGTGTAATTTATAGCACAACTGCCGGTACAAGAGTCAAATGATGGAATAGGCCGGCCTTAATAAAAGAGAAGCAGGTAATGAACATCTCAAAAGGGAATTGGACATCAGACATCGTCGACGCAGTGTTCATTCAACCAACCGCCTTAAGAAGATTAAAGGAAGATTATCAGCGGGGGTGACCTAAATTGGCTTACTTGTGGACGAATCTGCTTGGTATAAATACCACCTTTCTGTAAACTTTTCTCATGCATATACCTGAAGAGAGAGACAGCAGTCTCTGAAATATAGTACTTTTCTCTCTACATTTTGGTGTTTTTATGGGCTCCTTTTATTAGATGGAATTCTGTTGTTACAGTGAACACCTTTACCAGTCATATACTATATATAATATATATATAGTAATATATATATCTATTATATAAATTATATATTATATAATATATTATATATATCTAAGATCACATTACCGTTGGATTCCTTATATATGCATTAAGCTACAAGTGTCCTTTAATATCGGATTCACTCTACCTCGGTTTAGAGCGCTTCACCGAGCCGACGAACTTATTATCGTCTAAAAAAAAATTCCCCTTCGGTTAACATACATGAAAATATATTAATTCTGAGGTAGGGCGAATTGGATATTAAAAAGGACACTAGCAAAACTTACCCATCTACGATGGGTGATAAAATACGGATGCAGAAGTGAAAAATTTATATGTACTAGTTTGTTCAGCAATATTAAAATAAGGGCGATTTTTATACATACCTACTACAGAACCTCTTTGTACACAATATAATCAGTTTGTCCACAACTTAATTTCAAGTTGGCAGAGTCAGTTGCTCTGCTCATTGCCACATACAGTTGGCCATGGCGTGAACATGGGTGACGGCAGAAAACACACAACACGATCCAAAGTCTGGCCCTGCGACTTGTTTGCAGTGAAGGAGAAGGCCCAGGTGATGGGAAACTGCCTGCGCCGTAACTGGAACGGACTGGTTGTCCAAAGCATCAGAAGGATCCGGGGGATGAACAGACATTTGGGCAGTGTGAGGGCCCATTGCTATCACTGCTTTGATGACGTGGGAGTTTAGCTCCATAACGGTGTACCTCGTTCCGTTGCAATGTCCTTGGCAGGATCGAAATTCCGAAGCAACATTACCGGGCAGTACTTCTTCAAACGTATTTTGTGCCCTGCAGCCCTGATGGATTTAAGTTATTAAAAAAAACAAAAAAATCTTGCATATATTGGATGATATTTCCATCTTCTATTTTGTGCCGAGCTGAAATATTCGCGACTTTCTCCGGGGAAGTTGTACAGAAATCCAGGGGATGAACAGACGTTTGCCGGTGTGAGGGCCCATTGCTATCACCACTTCGATGACGTGGGAGTTTAGCTCTATAACGGTGTACCTCATTCCGTTGCAATGTCCATAGGCAGGATCGAAATTCCAAAGCAACATTACCGGAAAGTACTTCTTCAACGTTATTTTGTGCACTGCAGTCCCGATGATTTAAGTTATTAAAAAAATCTTGTGGATATTGATGATAAATTCATCTTCTATTGTGTTCGAGCTGAAATATTCGCGACTTTCTCCAGGAAGTTGTACAGTAATTATGTATGAAAAATCGTAAGTAATTAAGTCTACGGGAATAACCAGCCTCGTTTCACGGCCAGAAACAGCTCCGTTTCATGGAATCCCTTCTCCCCCCCACCCCCTACAAAGGAGGGGGTTAGGTTGGATGAAACCCCATTACAAACCATCTTAGTGGTCCCCACTATACCCCGCCAAGTTTCATGCCATCTGACCAGCCGTTTGGCCGTGATTGAATGACAGACAGATAGACAGACAGACAGACATTATGCCCATTATAGTAGCGATTTGTAGCTTACTACACACACACACACACACACACACATATATATATATAATAATATATATATATATATATATATATATATATATATATATATATATATATATATATATACACACACACATATATCTTACTATAATGGGTGTAATGTCTCTCTGTCCATCTGTCATTCCAAATCACGGCCAAACGGCTGGTCCGATGGGCATGAAACTTTGCAGGGTTATAGTGGGGATCCTTAAGATGGTTTAATGGGGTTTCCTCTTGCTTTCCCTCCCCCTCCGAAGGGGTATGGGGATGAGAAGGTTATTTCCTGGAAACGGAGCTGGTTCTGGCCAAGTGGAAACGAGGCTGGTTATACCCGTAGACTTAGTTACTTTATGAATTTTCATACATAATTTGTGTATACATATGTTTGCTATTATATGATAATGATATATATATATATATATATATATATATATATATATATATATATATATATATATATATATATATATATATATGCATATTCCACTTACAGGAAATCTGTTACTTTGAATATCATAAGAATTTTATTTACTATTTAAACATCATTAGTCATGAGCGTGTAAATCCGACCATGGCCCATTACGGAAATGACTTCCTGTCCAGGCAAGCCCAGTGAATTTCGTGGTCCGGTCCCTCGGAATTCGAATTTCAGATTCACACCCCCACCCCCCCCCCTTTCGTTATTTCTTCACCTCCCCCCCCCCCCCCCCCTCTCCCCCTCTGGCCTCACGTACGTGCGTGCGTGCACGCGAGAGTGCTCGTTCGTGTATGTCCGTGTCTATCCCAGGCGAGAGGGGACATGCCATGGCCAGTGCTACTGTGAAGGCATCCAGTAACTCTCATTATTTCTTTAAAAGCTCTTTTCATCTGCGTCTCTCCCCTCTCTCTCTCTCTCGCCCCTTGTCCATCTTCTCCCCTTCCCTGGGTCAGGATCCGGTCAGATTCCCAAAGCCTGGATGTAGTTCCCCTCTGCTTGATATCCCGGCTTCCCTCCCTCCTTGGGAGGTAGGACCTGCCTCCCTCCCTCCCCCAACCCTCCTTCCCTCCCTGTCACCCCAACCCTTGACTAATCCCAACATTCTATGGAGAGCGGAGGGGGGTATGGATGGAAAACAAGATTCTTGCTTCTTTCTTTTTTTTTTTTTTTGACTCAGAAGAAAATAAGGAAAAAACATTTCCTATGAGACGCATCATCTAATGGCGACAGATTTTAATCTAATCAGAGGAGGCGTTTCCTTCTTGGCGGATGAATGCGAGGAGGAAGCGTCAGATGAGGAGGAATGTCTCTGCAACTTATCATTTCTTCTCATGCTGTCATGGATAGAATAAAAAGAGTGAAAAGATATCTACAACAGAAACGGGATACGCGTCTTCGCTGCTGAGATTAAGATCATCTCAGTCAAATCTCAAGTAGCAATGAAATCCAGAGCTGTTATTCTGAAGCATTGCCATCGTGTTCTCTCGCTGGTCATCTTCTGTATTGCTTACAACACCTTGTGACGCAAAGGGCCTCTTTGAAATTTCGCAACTCAAAGTCTTTCCTGTGATTTATCTTTCCACAAATCTCCTCTCATCTGCTACCTCCAGTCTATTAGCTCTCATCCAAGAAAGTCATGGTCCTCTTCTAGTGCTCAAAGAAGCCCACTCTTCTCCCACGTATAGTGCAAAGGATATATCCAAACCATCTCTGTCTCTCTTGCATCATTATGTCACCAACATTTATGATTGTCCTTAAGAAATCTCTAACTATCCTGGACTCTTGACACCTGATGCTTATCCTAAATCGATAGAAGTTACGGAAATTCTATCATGTAATGGTTAGAAACATTTGTGAATATGTGTGTGTAAGTAAATGTGTGATATATATATATATATATATATATAATATATATATATATATATATATATATATATATATATAATATACATACATACATATATATATATATATATATATATATATATATATATATATATATATACATATTATATATATATAATATATATATATACGAATACAAGTTTTTCTAGCCATTTACATGATACAAGTAAAGCCACTTTCATGGATCAAAGAATGAACATCACCGACAGGGTCCAGGATAGTTAGATAATTATGAAAAGGAGTTGGAGAATCATCATTTTCCATCAACATATACAATATATATATATATATATATATATATATATATATATATATATATAAATATATATATATATATATATATATATATATATATATATATATATATATATCGATATATATATATATATACACACCACACACACAACTCGTCTGCTAATGACGATTAAGAAGTACCTCTCTTGCCCATATTTATTCCATTTATTCCAGAAGTTTTGTAATTTTCGAATAATCGCATTTCAGTTTAACTCTAAAAAAAATGAAAACAACACACATTTACTATAAACAAATATAAAGTTTATTTACGGCATAAAATATGTAATTTTTGCTATCAAGATGCAATAAAATTCACAACGCAAGAATCTTTATTGGGACCAACCTTCCATGGTAATAAAATAAGCACAAGTGGAGGGGGAAAAAAAAATATATATATATATATATATATATATATATATATATATATATATATATATATTAGATAACATGTTATATTTTGTTCACAACTTTTCGTCTGCCACCTCCTTATTCCCTGCAGATTAGCTCCATTATATCTCGGGAAATGCGGGACATTACTTGAATGTTTCCTGTGTCACACTGAATGCCCCACCAAATAAATACTATATTATATATATATATATATATATAATATATATAAGATATATATATAATATATAGAATACATATATATTATTATTAAACCAATATATATATATACATTATATAATATTATATAATACTACATAATATTATATATACAGATATATTATTATATAATATATACATATATCATATATATATATTATATTATATATACAATCTAATAGATTATATCTATATATAATATTATAATATATATTATATATATATATATAGGTATATGTATATTTTATATATATATATATATATATATAACATAATTATTAATACTAATATAACATATATTATACAGATATACTATACAATATATTATATTATATATATTATAGCTATTAATATATAATATATATATTATAGATATAATGCTATATATACCTAGATATATACACCTATATACATATATATATAGATATGTATATATAATATTATATATGTATATATTTATTATATACATACATTATATATATATATATATATAATAAATATATATATAGCAATATATTTGATATATAGATACGTATATATATAATATATATCTAGATAATATATATATATAGATATATGTATTGATAATATGTTTTTATGTTTTGTACAATTTCATCTGCACCCTTATTCCCTACAGATTAGTTTACTATATCTCGGGAAATGGGACATTATTTGAATGTCCTGTGTCACACTGAGGCAAATTTTAGGGAACCTGCTTTATCGGGATTACCCAGGACGCAGTAATAACTCAATTATCGACTCCAGGTGATTTAGGACATTTGGAAAACATCCGTAAACAATACAGAAACGAGGTATAAATACGAGAATTGTTTATGTATATTCTTTTTGAAATCTTTTTTAGTCTTTTGTAAAAGAAAACTATTGAGAGGTATTTTAGTCTGTCTTCATATTTTAAAAACTACTGAGGCTAGAGGGCTGCAAATTGGTATGTTAATCATCCACCCTCCAATCATCAAACATACCAAATTGCGGCTCTCTAGCCTCAGTCTTTTTTTTATTTAAAGTTGTCCAGTATCGTGCGTCTGGCATCGCTATAAGTACCATCAACACAGGCCGCTACCGGGCCGGGGATGATAGCATCATGGGCCGCGGCTAAAAATTTAATCGGCCGTGGTTGAAAATTTCATATGCATTATAAGCTATACAGAAAACTCGATTGCGCCGCACATATTTTTAACTCCCTTTTTTTTCTTTTTCTTTTTTTTTCTTTTTTTTGTCGGTAACAACGCTTGTAAAAATGGGTGCGATTATAGGACAAAGAACGTGACTTCAAGTGGGATTAGAGAATATATATATATATATATATATATATATATATATATATATAAATATATATCATGTATGTATATTCTGGACTCTTTATGATGTTTTCCTTCTGTCCTGCAATAATTTTATATCCTGAAGAAATGGCAAATAGTTCTGAATTCGAATATTTATCATGTATAGGTGAGGGTAAATTTAATTCATTGGTAACTGTGCATACTATCCGTGAATGTATTTAAATATCAGTATTTTTAAAAGATATAATAAGATCTAACTTGGCTGCGCTTAACTGTTCAAAACTAAAAGTAAGCTCGGTTATTTTGATAATTACTTATCAAAAAGATCTCATTTTCTCTTACAGGATAACCATAGGTGAATTTTTTTTACTATTAAATTTGCAAACAGAATCATAAAATTCCCACCATATAAGATCACGCAGCATATTTCTCCAAACTTATCACCAAATTTAAAAATGTTTTTAACTGGAGAAGCATTTACCTTTTTTGGACTTTATACATTCTTTCATATTAATCTCTGTTGAACGTTTTTTTCGTAAAGATGAGTAATTGTGTGATGGTCTAAAGATACGTAATTGTATAATAGTTTTAAGATGAATAATTGTATAGTAGTCTAAAGATGCGTAATTGTATAATGGTCTAAAGATGAGTAATTGTAAAAAAGTTTAAAGATGAGTAATTGCATAGTAGTCTAAAGATGCGTAATTGTATGATGGTCTAAAGATGCGTAATTGTATAATTCTAAAGATGCGTGATTGTAAAATGGTCTAAAGATGCGTAATTGTATAATGGTCTGAAGATGCGTAATTGTATAATGATCTTAAAGATGAATTGTATATTCGTCTAAAGATGCTTAATTGTATATTCGTCTAAAGATGAGTAATTGTATAATGGTCTAAAGATGCGTAATTATATAATGGTCTAAAGATGAACTAAATTTTTAAAAGTAGCCACACCAGAATACTCGTAAATTATAGGCACTTAGGAAACACAAAACATAGTTAACCAGTATATTAACAATATACCAACATACAGAGAAATTTCCCTCAAGTAAACATGAACACCTAATAAAACTCAAGAGGCTCTCGTTACATTAACTGTCTGGGGTCCTGAAGAATAATTTACGACGACTAGCGATGTACGATTTAGCGGATATGCAGTGTGTCTAATTCAGTTCTGTAATCATCTGAAATCACGATAGGTCGTTAAACACGAAAAGCATAATGGAAACAAAACTGTCTTAAATTGCCTATCATTCTATAAACAGTAACTAGTCACGCTAAAGCTGAATTATCAACGTTTAAGTGATTAATGGCTATCCTAGCAAAAATGCATATTACAAACGTAACACTCCTAAAGGTATATAAAAACTGATAACAGTCACTAGAGTACTAGATGCTAAGACACAAGACACGTAAATTTTGATGCAGTTTGATGATTACTTTAATTTAAGACAAGCAAGTCCTTACTTATAGAATTACTGCAATAAGGCGGGAATTTACAAAAGGCTTAACCAATGACCCGCTTTCAGGTTGAGCCTTACCTGTAATGAATTCCAGAGCGGCGGTTGGTTATATTAAGAGGTTATGTTCACGACTCATTCCGAGACGATGACGAGCGTTGTAGAACTTCTTCGAACAGACACTGTAGCACACTCCCCAGGAATAAGGTTTACACCACGATCATTGCTGGTATGTCAGGTTTATGAAAATGCATATGAAAGTCAGTTCCTTCCAGGTCCTATTGATAGAAGGAAAGATCAAACTTCTGCAGGTGGTTTGCGTCCGAGTCAGACAACTGGCTGCCGGACTGCTGCTGCTGCTCACTCCGTCTTAACCGAAGTAAACTTTCTTTGCCCGATAAACTACGGGTAACAGGTGCAAGGGAATATTTGAAATGGGTCAAGGGGTAATTATATAAGTGACAAGTACTTAACAAAATCAGTAATTTACATATCTTATATCTTAGCATATGAAATATATATTAATACTGAATATAGTGAAATAAATTTCCTATAAAAGATGATGAACTGCATAATGGAATTTCTTTGCTTCACGGATGTTTGATAGAAACAGGATTCCTCGTTCATCATTCACTAATTCAGTGTTTTAGTGTTATTTTACAAAGTCAGATTTATAAAGATGAAAATAACTTCGATGTAGAACTACATTTCCCCCAGAAACATCCCAGAGTCCAGTTCATAATTACAATCTACTTTTTAAAACTATTTTTGAAACGATGACATCTGTATCCAGCTCATAGTTACGATCTAGTTTTTGAAACGATCACATCAGTATCCAGTTCATAATTACGATCTAGTTTTTGGAACGACCACATCTGTATCCAGTTCATAATTACGATCTAGTTTTTGAAACGATCACATCTGCATCCAGTTCATAATTACGATCTAGTTTTCAAACTATCACATCTGTATCCAGATCATAATTTAGGTCTAGTTTTTGAAACGATCACATCTGCATCCAGTTCATAATTACGATCTAGTTTTTGAAACGATCACATCTGTATCCAGTTTATAATTACGATCTAGTTTTTGAAACGATCACATCTGCATCCAGTTCATAATTACGATCTAGTTTTTGAAACGATCACATCTGTATCCAGTTCATAATTACGATCTAGTTTTTGAAACGATCGCATCTGTATCGAGTTAATAATTAGGATCTAGTATTTGAAATGATCACATCTGTATCCAGTCCATATTACGATCTAGTGTTTGAAACGATCACATCAGTATCCAGTTCATAATTACGATCTAGTTTTTGAAACGATCACATTTGTATCTAGTTCATGATTACGATCTAGTTTTAGAAACGATCACATCAGTATCCAGTTCATAATTAAGATCTAGTTTTTGAAACGATCACATCTGTATCCAGTTCATAATTACGATCTGGTTTTTGAAATGATCACATCTGTATCCAGTTTATAGTTACATAGTTACGACCTAGTTTTTGAAATAATCACTTCAGTATTTTATTTGACTTATTAAGTTAGAAGCTACCATCATTCGCAACATCACAAGGTGTGGAGGTAAGATTGTAAGAGGAAATGCGTCGCCATCGGCGCCCTTTTGATAATTTGTATTTGCTGCATCACGACGAGAAGTTGTCTTGGATAGAAGAAGAAGAAGAAGAAGAAGAATAAGAGGGAGAAGAAGGAAGGAAGGAAAAACCTCAAACGTTTCGTTCCGCTTGTAAGAATTTTTACAAGGTTTCACTTTTAACGCACAGGATCCTACCGAGGACCTGGCAGCAACCCGAGGAGTGTTAATGCCACCCTCGACCGCCCTTGGGCCCCGAGGGCGTAGAGGCGTCTCTTGAAGGGTAGGGAAAGAGTCCTCTTGCCCTTCAGGGCGGCGGCGGCGGCGGCAGCGGCCTCTCGGGTGATGGATGATGGAAAGCAGATTAATAATGATGTTTAGAGGAGGGTGTGAGATGGCTCGAAGGAGCCCCGGGCAAATATGCCTTCAAGGGTCTTTGTCTGTTATTACCGACAAACAAATTGTCCCGTGTTATCGGAGAACAAATTGTCTGTGGCTCCCAACACTCAATTTGTTTGTTATCAACAAGGAACAAATTTCCCGTTGTTAACTCTAAGCAATTTCATGTTTACATGATTGAATTATCCTACTGCCAACAAACAAATTACACACGTCTATCAACAGAGTGCCTGGTATTGGTAACAAACGTAATTGAATTATGTTACTGCCAACAAACAAATTACCTGCGGATATCAACAAACAGAGTACCTGGTATTGGTAAAACCAAATAAAAAAACAAAAATTTCCTGTTTTTGTCAGCAAACATAATAGAATTATTTTACAACCAACAAGGAATTTACCCATAGCTTTCAACAAACAGATTATCTGTCTGGTATTAATAACGAACTTTTCTGCTTTTGTCAACAAACAATTGAAATATGTTTTTACCAATAAACAAATTGTCCACAGCTATCAAGAAACAGATTGCCTGGTATTAATAACAAACAATTTGTATGTTATCAGCACAACGTGTCAGTAATTACCCACTAGCATATGTCTGCTGTTACCAAGAAACATTTTGTAAAGTCCAACAATGTATCTGTTAATATCAGTAAACAAAATGCATTTTGGTACCAACAAAGAAAGCGTCTGGTGTTATCAACAAATAGAATTTTGTTTGTCTGTCATTTTCGACATATAAAATGAAGTTGGCGTATTACCTGCCGTATTATATATATATATATATAATATATATATATATATATATATATATATATATATATTATATATATATATATATATATATATATATATATATATATATATATACACGTGAGCTTGTAGCAAGTTTTATAATGATTTCGACGAATTGGTTTATACTCATAGCATTTTTTTTTAAATGAGATCGTAATTTACAGCCAGACTGCAACTGGACTCAAATTCACTAGGACACTGGCCGATCGCTTGGTGATTGAAGGACTACTTTGTTTGGATAAGGGTCTGGAAGCCACTGTTTGTGGTGCTACATGACGTCCTCGTTGTAGAAGATTTAATTTTTTAATTCCTCGTCTATTTTATGACTGGAATTCGGACAAACTACTAACGGCGAGAACATAAAAAGAAAGAAAGAAAAAAAGACTTTGTGTTCATCGTTGATGAAGCCCTAGCCGTTCATTCGGAAGCAACTGTGTTCATAAACGTATCAGCTAACGCAATACCGTCTTTGATCGCCGCTTCCATTTGAACGGATACCCTTCGAGATGTATTGTACCGGAAATTTAACTTATTTTACGTTTAGCAAACGGATTTTAGGATGCGCGGCTGTTGTCTTGAATTGCTGGATAAGAAAGAGAGAAGTAGCAGAGGAATTTGCATTTCTTAGCGTTCTTTTGCAGTCAACAGCTATAGGTCTTATGCTTCATAAATATTTCAATGGGAAGAGTTTATCATTCTTCCTTTTTCTCGTTTTCTACGTTAAGTAGAAATGATTGCTGAGAATCT
>NC_087218.1:70031205-70034794 GCF_015104395.2 Macrobrachium nipponense | reverse complement strand
GAAGTTCGATTCTCGGTTCGGCCAATGCGGAACCAGAGGAATTTATTTCTGGTGCTAGAAATTCCTTTCTTGATACAATGTGGTTCGGATCCCACAATAAGCTGTAGGTCCCATTGCTAGGTAACCAATTGGTTCCTAGTCACATAAAAATATCTAATCCTTCAGGCCAGCCATAGGAGAGCTGTTAATCAGCTCAGTGGTCTGGTAAAACTAACATATACTTAACTTATAGTACATCGGGTGTGTCACTATTTATCAAAGCAACCTCGAAAACTATGGATTAGACGCTAATATCTGTTGGTTTCGGTTATTCTTATATGCTTTTATTTAGCTTGCTTTTTTGTGTCTGTTTGTCTTGGTAAAATCTTGTGACTCAATTTTCGAATTGTTCCCTTCGTCTGATGGACTTGAAATTTTGCCTTGTACTCAATCGACCTGTTCCCTTCGTCTGATGAACTTGAAATTTTGCATGGTCACTCAATCCCAGTGACAATACAACCTTACATGATCAGTAGGTCAGTAATGGCCTCTAGTGACCCTACAGTGACCTCTCCCAGTATCTCTGGTTTTGTATGAAACTCTTTGGATTTTTCAAACTTTATTTGCTCGACAGGACATCAGTTTCGTTAGCTACAATATTGTAAATCAGTTACAATTTCTGTCAAAACTAAACAGTATAAAAATTTATTTGAAACACGCTTTGATTAAAATGCGCTCAAAAGTAAAAAATAACTTTTTTGAGACACCAGAATTTTCTTACAATTAATAATGTCTACAAAAATAAAAGCGTGGGCGCCAAACATGATTTTCTTGTAACATTTCCTTCCATGTTTGGCGCCCACCCATTTATTTTTGTACACACGATTAATTGTAAGAAAACTCTGGTGTCTCAATAAAGTATATTTTTCACATTTGAGTGCATTTTAGCGCATCCACTTGTTAAAAAACGTTTTTATATTTTTTGTCATTACATGCCACCCATTCCCACCCCCACATCCTTTGGCGCCAGAGCTGTTTTACCCCACAGTATTTCTTCCCTGATAGTACGCAAGTCATGTATAACAAATTTAGTTGATACTGCTCAATGCATTCCAGAGTTTTGCTGGAACACACACCACACACACATACATCCATTTCTATATACATAGATTCCTTATTTAGATGAAAAAAAACCTTGGTATAAAACGATGTAAGAAAGTTTTAAAAAGGCTTATGTGGTATCATATAAATACATGTCATTTGTGTCATTAAAAGCATCTGCCAATACAATTTCCTTCACCATTTAACCTAAAAAATCGTTCGTTCACTGACTGCAAATACCGTTATATCATAAAGTTCACCGACGCATCGATGAGAAGGTCAAGCAATGTCACAAAAACCCAAAATGAAAGGTCAAGGGACCATGATATACAGCGACCTTGAAAAGAAATGCCGCTGACTTTGTCTTAGCCTTTCCACCTGAGCTTAATTAATTCGGGGAGGATCGGCTTCAAGGAGAGGCATTTAAGCGACTGAATATTTTCCTTTTTCATTTTTCTTGGACTAATTTAGCATTAATGAGCTAATGGGAATTTTTATGACAAACGTTTTGCTTCCTATGATGCTTTTATTATGTTGCTTTTAAAGGAGTTTCTGGCGTCCTTTCTGGAGAAAACTATAACTTTCCATTATTTAGATAAAGCCGAAGAACTTTTTATTTTTTTCCAAATAAATGTCTTCTTCATAGACCTTTTCCCCTCTTAAAACCAAAATTAATGGAGCAACAATTTTTTGTTCTTTTGAAAACGTTATGCGATTAAAATCAATTTCTTAAAATGACAAAACTTCACAGGAGTATATTTCTTGTCCAAAGAACTTAAATATACTTGAACAAAGGCAACATATCAATGTACCACTAAAGGTGAACTTACACTAGGCTTCACCCCACGCTGCATGCGTCAGACTCATCACCAACTCCTCCCAAATTCTTGCTAGCCCCGCCTACTGGACTGCTCATTAGGGAGAGTTAGTGGTGTTAGAAAATATATTTTTACGATTATATGTTTCTTATGGTTGAATGTGAGGAAGCTGAAGTTTATTCATAAAGTTTATGATCGATATTTGGCAAACTTAGGTAGATCTAAGGCCGTAGCAAACTTGACTGGGGCAGTTGACGTCTTTCTATAGAATTTTACCTCCTGGACAAGAATTTAAAGTGATATTTTTTTGACCGGCTGTAGTTAACCTGTAATTTACCCTTGAACTCTATCCTACGGTACGGAAGACCGATGGGAATACGGGGTTTTGGGTGGGGTAAAACACTTGGGGGAAGGGTTTACTGTGTTATTGTGTTATTTCCTCCTGAAATAAAGCGGTAAATAAACCGACAATGGAGATGTTACATAGCCCAAATCCACCTCATACTACTACTACGCCGAATCCTACTACGCATATACCAATTCTACTGCGTATGCGCCAATCCTACTGCACATGCGCCATGTTATAGCTTTTGTTTAGGATTGCCTTCCTTTAAGGGGGGTTACAGGGGGCCAGAGTCCCCCCGGTCAGGTAACACATTCTACTAGGTTAGGTTAGGGTAGGTTGGTTAGGTTAGTATCATAACTTATGTTACACTTCTAAGATTACCTTCCTTTAAGGGGGAGTATGGGGGTGGTGGAGTCCCTCCGGTCAGGTAACACTTTATCAACTCGTACCTGCGCCTTCCTCTCCCAGTGCCTCACCCCGTCCTCCCCTTACCTGACATATGGCTCCCTGGTGGTTACGTATCCCACACCCCTTACCAGAATTCAAATATGGCGGTTTATTTACGTTTCTTGGCCCCGAACCATAACTTCGAAGATTGTTCAGTCGAAGTAGACTATGGCAGTTGACGTTTTCCTATGTTATTTTACTTACTTTACAAGAGTTTAAGATAATATTTTGCCAGTCGACTGTAACTAATCTGTTATTAACCTTTGAACTCTGTACATCAGTACATTGCACCCCTTGTACCGTCATGTAGTCTTCAAAGGTAAATTACGGTTTAATTACAGTCGGCCGAAAAAATATTACTTTCAATTCTTGTTCAGTAAGTAAATTAACATAGAAAACGTCAACTGCCATAGTCTACTTTACCGCGGAATACGGGCTTAGAATTACCCAAACTTATTTCATCTGAATTGGTTTTCTCCCATTCCATTGGAATTAAGAAGGAAATGGATAATGTTTGCTTGTTTTGCTATTCGCAGGAAAACAGCCATACTATGGTTGTTTGGGTGTTGTTGATGTAAATAAAAAAGTTACGGTGCAATGCAGGCAAGAATTAAGGCAGTGTTGAGTGACGTACGCTGGGTGGCAATTTTTACGACTTTTCAAACTGGAATGTTGTTTCCCTTAATTACCTATGAAGACATTGCTTTTTAACACGGAGGAATAAAGCCATCGGCGCCGCCCCGGACGGAAGCTACAGCTGCCGATAATCATTCGCCTAGTAAACATCGAGATCCGCCAAGCAGCACCAAAGATGATTTATGAGGTTGGTCATTAATGATACCGATCATCTCAATGTCCTTATGCACTCTTAACATGCTCAATGTTTTGCATAATTTTA
>NC_087218.1:70023705-70026205 GCF_015104395.2 Macrobrachium nipponense | reverse complement strand
AACAAGAATAATAACCGTTGTCATTTGTCCTTGTTTCAAAGCGGACGATAAGTGAAAATGGCGATCCCAACCGCAGTTAAGAATGATAATGTAATAACGCGGACGGACATTGCCAGAAGAGCTACTCACTTTGCATAATCTAGAGTGACTCTAGACCCAGCCTGGCTCTCCTTGCTGGCACGAGTCTTGCATTTAAGGAGTTGCACCATGAAGAATTCTTCTTGCGATTTTTCGCTTACAATAAAACCTCCAAAATTACGTGTTTCATTATGGATTGTGGTGATGCAGAAAGGTTTTCTATACATCTGGATGTTCAAGGCCGTGGACAAAGTTACCTAATGGCATTTATGATGGTAATGAATAAGGAAATAACGATCAAAATACAACGAGAACAGCGACAAGGACTTACACTGGAGTGAGCTACAATACCGAGAAGTGCATGATGATTGTAACTTCTAAAATTCTAGAATTATTTGCACACAACAGAAATAGGTGGAAACGGCTCATCCGAAACGGCGACCCCATATAAAAATGGGAACCAGCTGGGAAGATAAAAAAGAAGAAGATTTGCATACAATACGTTAAGTAAACTTTCCAACTTTGTTAGTTTTTTGAGCATCTATAGTTTGTTAAAGGTTTCATGAAAAATTTCTTTTGAAATTCTATCTTCATCAAACAGAACGCATGAATCTACATATAAAGATTTATGTATAGCAAACGAAATGAATAACCCGTACTTCTAGATACATGCAACACACACTCATATCGAAATACAAGACAAAACCTTATGTAAGGATCTATTCAGTAAATGCTAAGGAACCTTTTTCATTCCCTGAATTTCCTCTCTCTCTCTCTCTCTCTCTCTCTCTCTCTCTCTCTCTCTCTCTCTCTCTCTCTCTCTCAGGGATGGTAGCGGATTACGGAGATCCACAATAGAATTAAAACATCTATCAATAGGTATCCGACGAAGATCATCACGTAATCCCAAATTGATTACTGCGAAAATACTTCACGTTTGAATTGTGGGCCTTTGGCGAAGTAGGGCAGGAGCCATACGCTTGTATTCATGCGTGAGTCCATGTGTGTGTATATATATATATATATATATATATATATATATATATATATATATATACACACACACACACACACACACACACACACATATATATATATATATATATACATAAATTTTCATGCTGAAACAACCAAAGAAACAGTTCTTGTTTGTCTCTTGAAAACTTTAGCCTTAAGAATCAGAGGTACGAGAATTGTATTTCAATTATATATATATATTATATATATATATATATATATATATATATATATATATATATATATATATATATATATATATATATATGAAGATAAAATGCCCATAAAACACTATTTGAACGTTGCAACCCTTTATTTCGAGCATTTCCTTCTGTGCTCCTGATCACTGGTAAAATATGGACATAGGTTATCTTACGAGTTTATATACAGGGCATATGCAGGTGTTTATAAACTCTTGTAAGATATTCTATGTCCACATTAACAGTGATCAGGAGCACAGAAGGAAGAGCTCGAAATATATGGTTCCAACGTTCAAATAGTGTTTTATGGGCTTTTTATCTTTATATTATTCTGTTCTATTACAGAAAAAGACATTCATATATGTATATGTATATATTAGATGACCAACCCGGCACTGCCCGGAAAAACAATGAATGACGAATTAAACTCTCTCTCTCCTCCCATCAACCCCACTGCCCCTTCTCTCTCTTTCTCTCCTGTACAAGATAGTTGTTTCCGTTAAATTGACCAGCATTTTAGACATTTTATATTTCACCACTCTTCACCCCCATTCCTATCGAGGCTGAACTTGGACTTAAATTGCATTGGGAGTGTCACTATTCATCTCAGTGACCTCGAAAACTGTGGATTAGACACTAATATCTGTAGTTTTCAGATATTTTTACATGCCACCACCTCTCCTCCCCTTCTCAGCCCCTCTTCCGAACTGGAGTTAAAGGACATCAAGAATGTCACTATTCATCTCAGCAACCTCAAAAACTCTGGATTAGACACTAATATCTCTCGTTTTAGGTTATTATTTTCGTCATCCCCTCCCAATCCCCATCCTATCGAGGCTGATCTTTGATTTAAACGGCATTGGGAGTGCCACTAACCTTCCAAGTGACTGCGAAAACTAAGGATTAGACACTAATATCTGTAGTTTTCGGTTATTTTTACATTTCACCCCTTCCCACATCCCCCTCCCCCTTTGTGCCAGTGACTCTTACCTCCCAAAGTATTCTTTCCCAGATGGTAAGTCACATGTTTACCAAATTAGGTTTAAACTGCTCAATGCATTTCAAAGTGTATGTGGCACACACACATACGTAAAAACATACATTCATACGTCCATTTATATATATATATACATATATATATATATATATATATATATATGTATATATATATATATGCATGTATATATACATCATATATACATACT
>NC_087218.1:69983705-70021205 GCF_015104395.2 Macrobrachium nipponense | reverse complement strand
AATAAATTCCTCTGATTCCGCGTTGGCCAAGCCGGGAATCGAGTTTCGGACCGCCGGATTGGTAGCCAAGCGCGATAACCACTCGTTCAACGAGGAACTTGTAATGAAGCAACTTGCACGAATAGAACAAGGGTGGTATCATTTTCCCTAGCTAGATCAACATATTTCTGGGACGACACTGTTGCTAAGAAGAATTCGCCAAAATAAAACAAAGACTATACTCTGTTTTTTTCCATCTGTCCATCCGACTGTGGTGTTTGCGCATGGTAACACTGCGTCCCGGGCTTTAAATAACATCCTATTTCGAATATTAACGGTGTAATTCGCATACAGTAAATTATTAAAACACTTTTCAGTTGCAAATGTACACCAACATATCCTTTTATTTACCTCAAACTTACACAGCGTAACTATTTAAAAGTACAGGACGCAGTGTTACCATGCACGACCACCACAGGCGGATGGACAGATGGAAAAAAACAGAGTATAATTACCAACATTAAAAAATTTAATAAAATCTAATGCCAAGAAGAGGAATTATAATGACGTAGTTTGTTCGGTTAAGAGTATCAGCTTTTGGCAAGGACCCAAAACTTGAGGAGGAAAAATGCCATCTCAATATCTTGGCTAAAATCTTTTTCTCTCAGTTTGTTTGTTTGTTTGATTGTATGGTGTTTTTACGTTGCATGGCACCAGTGGTTATTCAGCAACGGGACCAACGGCTTTACGTGACTTCCGAACCATCTCGAGAGTGAACTTCTATCACCAGAAATACACACCTCTCACACCTTAATGGAATGACCCAGAATCGAACTCGCGGTCACCGAGGTGGCAAGCCAAGACCATACCGACCACGCCACTGAGGCGCTTGTTTCCCTAAGTGTAGATTAAACATTGTTCGACGTTTTTAGTATATATAGCCCCTCGGGGATCAAACGTCCCTGAGTGAACGGCAGATTTCACGAATTCCCTGAACATTTCAGGGATTTCACGAATTCCCTGAACATTTCAGGGATTTCGTGGAATCCCTGGTTTCACTATCTTACTGTAATATGTATATACTGGTAAGCGCTCTCTCATTTTAAGACGCTCCATTCTAGCAATAATTTCTGCCATCCCGTCAACCTGTCGCTTCTTAGGTCTCCTCCGTGTTCCCATCTCTTTAGAATTAATCATTCTCCTGATATAAACGCACCTATTTTCCTTTTTGCCAATAACAAAATACTCTCTAATAAAGTTCGAATTTAGCTTATCACCTGTACTGAATTGAATTGGATATAGAATTTAGGCCAAAGGCCGACCACCATAAAGTCATTCAGCGCTGAAACGGAAATTGACAGTGAAAACGTTTGAGAGGTGTAACAGGAGGAAAACCTCGCAGGTGCACTATGAATCAATTGTGGACCTCATGAGGTGCACTGACGGCCCTAACCCCGCCCCCCCCCCCACCCCCGCCCTCACGTGATTTTCACCTGTACTGATGTTAACCAAGTCGTTTGTATATCATCGTATTTTTCATTCTATCAAACTCTTCCCTCTACGTAGGTAAAATGTTTATTTCAAATTGCTTTCTGAGTTTTCTTTTTTTCAAAATCTCACTTCATTTCCATGAAGAAAATTTAGTTCAGAAATTCTGGTTTCCGTCTCTCTAGACTCACTTTTATACTCACCTCTTCCTAAGCTGCAAAGATCCAGAATATATATTTCCCGAGATACCATATGTATGCCAGCCACTTTAAATGTTACGCCTTCTTTTTAAATATTGAGCAACACATGTTCCTAATAATTAAATCCTCAATAAGGGGACCGCCTCAGTTGGGGGGGGCGGGGGGAGGGGGAGGGTATCGAAATATTGCCAGGAGCAATTATGTTTTGCTACCCATTCATAAGTCACCTAATGGAAAGTTACTACAAAAAGTTTCATAAATTTCTATCCATTCGTTTTTTTTATATTAAATTTTTTTCCCGATTTTTAGATGCATTGCTTTAAAACCCTAGGGCTTCCTTAGTTTTTAACTAAATTTTAATAACTAAAGCAATTAATACTCACAAAGAGTTGCTCTATCCAATGAATTGAGAAAGATTAAAAAAAAAAATTCATTAATATGAAAAAAATTATCTTTTAAATTTAATTACTTAATTCAAAAATTCATAAAAAATAGAAATTGGAATAATTTGGAAATTTTTCCAATTCTTTCGATGTAGAATTTATCAAGGATTTCAATGGTATTTGAATTTTGAAAACAGGACAACAAATAAAAAAGCCTTAGGGTTTTAAAGCGACCCATATACTGAAAAACATAGTTTTGAGATATCGCGTGTTAAAGTTTGCGTAATGAAATTCTCAGTGAAAACCGCATAGGCATCAATATAAAAATTTACTTAAGCTTGATTTTCTTATTTTAACAGCATACTTCTATGGTATCTGGTCCCCCCACTTTAAAAAGTGATATTAAACCCCCCAGGGGGTGGGTATCATGAGGCACGACCCCACTCATTGTCGCCAGCTAGCCCTGGGAGGTGATGAATGCACATGCTTCATCTTGGTGTTCTTTCTTGTTATCTTTCAAAGTCTTTTTTTCAACCTTTCTCTAGCTTATGTACGCTTTCTTGACTGCTTCTTCCTTGGCATTTTGATGAATAAACAAGAAAAAACGGACTTAGATATAAAGAGTACTTGACAACTCCGGCTCAGAAGTGAACTATGCAATTACATCAAAGGTATGCGGGTTACTGATGTGTTTGTGCAGCTGCAGCTGCTCCTCCTGCCCAGTGTTGCCACACTCTCGGGTTGAATTTATCGTACTGGCTCCTCAAAATTATGGGGTTTTCAGTAAAAATATCGTACAAAATTGTAGGTTTTATCGTAATTATTATCATGCACTGTTTCTGATATTTAACACATTTTTATAATTTGACAAAATCATGAATATATGTATGATTTCTTTGCAGTCATTAATATCTTGCAATTTACATAATTAAGAAAAAAATACAAATGAAGCATTTCTCTCTACAAAAACGAAAAAAAATTGAATTATAAATAATTAGTTAATGTTATGAACAAATTATTACTATATTACTATATATGTGGTAAAAAAAAGTATTCAGCTTAGAACGTCACTTCTTTCCATAGTGTAAACTAAACTGATAACGAATTAACACGAAGATATGTGAAGTTGATAGGGGGCCCACTCATACACCTCTTTTAAACACTCCAAAACATCAAAAATCAAAATAGCATCACTGAGTAGTAATTTAAAATAAATATATATAATTAAACATGACTGGTACTGATACCTATCCCATGATGAAGAAATTAATAACAATAATAATTGTTAAGTATATCTTTAAGAATCTTCTTTTAAATCAAATTCTTGTTCTTTGATGTTCTGGAATAACTGTGCATGATTATTATTCTGGAAAACATATCATTTGCAGGAGTAAAATGAGCACATGACCCTCCAGAACCTTTGATGCAACTAGCAGAGAGAAAAGAGACCCATTAACTGTCCTTGTTTTCAGTCTGTTTCTTTGTTTAGTTTTAAAGCAAAAAGCAGTTAGAGCAAAATTTGCTTGGCGTGAAAAACTAGACTTTTTTTTCCTCCTGACTGTGGGCCCCACGCCAGACGGCCTGACCCGGTCTCCTCCCCACCAGGGGCTTCACCCAAGGGGACGAAATCAGTGTCGTCCCCACAAGGATCCTCAACCCTGACGGCAATACCCAGTCGCTTCCCCACTGGGGGCCCCACTCCTGGAAGCCCAACCCATTTGCTTCCCCTCTAGAGGCCCCACCCATGGCAGCCAGACCGAGTCTCCTCCCCGTCAAGAGCCCCACCCATGGCGTTCTAATCTGGTCACCTCCCCGACGGGGGCCCAAATACTGGTGGCCCGACCTGGGGACCCACGGCCGGCACGGCCCACCAGTCCCGGAACACATGGCGGAGACCGCCCTCCCGTCCCGGTACCCGTAGCAGGCACCGCCCGCCCGTCCTGTGACCCGCGGCGGGTCTGGCCAACCCATCCCGAGACACGTGGCAGACACCGCCCACCTGTCCTGGGACATGTAGCGGGCACTGCCCGCACGTCCCGGGACCCACAGTGGATCCAGCCTAACTGTCACGGGACACGTGGTGGGCACCGCCCGCCTGTCTCGGGACGCATGATGGACGCCTGCCTGCCCATCCCGGGACCCACAGCGGTGTCTGCCACGTGTCCAGGACAGGTAGGCCGGGCCCACAGGGGGTCCAGGGATGGGCGGGCAGTGTCTGCCATATCCAAAGACGGGCAAGTGGTGTCTGCCATGTGTCCATGGAGGGGCGGACACCAGGCGGGTGGAGTCCTCCACGCGTCCTGGGATGGGCGGGCAGGGCCCGCCATGGGTCCCAGGATGGCCAGGCAGACACGAGACCCGAAGCGGACCCGGACCGCCCGTCCCGGGAACTGTGGCGGACGTCTGCCCACCCATCCCGGGATTTGCGGCGGCCACAACCCGCTCGTCCCGGGACGCGTGGCGGACACCGCCCTCCCGTCCGGGGATACGTGTCGGATACCGTACGCCCATCCCGGGACGCGTGGTAAACACCGCCTGCCCAGCCTGCCAGTCCCGGGACACATGGCGGGCACCGGCACCCCCGTCCCGGAACACCAGGCGGACACCGGCCGCCCGTCCTGGGATATGCGGTGGACACTGCCCGCCCGTCCAAGGACCGGTGGCGGGCCCGGCCTGCCCATCCCATAACATGTGGCGGACACTGCCCTGCCCGTCCTGGGACCCGCGGCAGGCCTGCCCCGCCTGTCCAGGGGAACGTGGAGGACACTGCTCGCCCGTCCTGGGACCTGTGGCGGGCCCGGCACGCCTGTCCTGGGACACGTCGTGGACACCGCCGCCCGTCCCGGGACCCGAGGCGGGCCTAGCCCGCCCATCCCGTGACACGTGGCAGACACCACCCGCCCATACCGGTACCCAGGGCAGACCAAGGCCCTTCCGTCACGGACATGTGTCGGACACTGCCCGCCTGTCCCGGGACCCAGGCCAGGCCTGGCCTGCCCATCCCGGAACACGTGACGGACGACTGCCCGCCCGTCCCGGGACCCACGGCGGACCCGGGCCCTCCTGTCTTGGACACGTGTCGGACGCCTGCCCGGCTGTCCCAGGACCCGCTACGGGCCTGGCCCGCCTGTACTAGGACCAGTGGCAGACGCCTGCCCGCCCGTCCCGGGACCCGCAGCAGGCCCAGCCTGCCCGTCCCGGAACCAGTGGCGGACGCCTGCCCGGCCATCCCAGGACCCAATGCGGGCCCAGCCCGCCAGTCCCGGGAACAGTGGCGGACGCCTGCTGCCCGTCCCGGGACCCGAGGCAGGCCCAGCCTGCCCGTCCCAGAACCAGTGGCGGATGCCTCCCCAACCGTCCCGGGACCCGGGACGGGCAGGCCAGGCCCGTGGCGGACGCCTGCCCGCCGTTCCAGGGACCCCCCGCGGCGGGTCTGGCCCGCCCGTCCCGGGGCCAGTGGTGGACGCGTGGCCGCCTGTCCCGGGACCCGCGGCGGGCCCAGCCCACCTGTCCTGGAACCAGTGGCGGACGCCTGCCCGCCCGTCCCGGGACCCGCAGCAGGCCCGGCCCGCCCGTCCCAGGACCAGTGGTGGACGCCTGCCCGCCCGTCCCAGGACCAGTGGCGGATGCCTGCCCGCCCGTCCCGGGATCCCTGGTGAGTCCGGCCTAACCATCATGGGACACGTGGTGGGCACTGCCCGTCTGTCCCAGGACGCATGGCGGACGCCTGCCCGCCTATCCTGGGACCCATGGGGGTGTCCGCCACGTGTCCAAGACGGGCGGGCCGGGCCCACCGGGGGTCCAGGGACGGACAGGAGGTGTCTGCCGCGGGGATCCCAAGACAGGCAAGTGGTGTCTTCCACATGACCAGTGGCGGATGCCTGCCCGCGTCCCAGGACCCGCGGCGGGCCTGACCCGCACGTCCCTGGGCCAGTGGCGGATGCCTGCCCAGCCCGTCCCAGGACCCATGGCGGATGGACATCCCGGCCCACCAACCGTTCCGGGGACCAATGAGGCGGACGTCTGCCCGCCTGTCCCGGGACCTGCAGCGGGCCCATCCTGCCCATTCCGGGACCGGTGGCAGACTCCTGCCCACCCGTCCCGGGACCCGCGGCGGGCCCGGCCCACCCGTCCCCGTGGGATCCCAGTGGCGGACGCCTGCCTGCTCCCGCCCATCCCAGGACCCGCAGGGCGGGCCCCGCCCGCCCGTCCCAGGAACCAGTGCGGACGCTTCCCACCCGTCCCGGGACCTGCGGCGGGCCCCGCCCGCCCGTCCGGGACCCGCGGCGGGCCTGGCCTGGCCGTACCCGGGACCAGTGGCGGACGCCTGCCCGCCCTCCTGGGACCCGCGGCGGGTCCAGCCCGCCCGTCCCGGGACCAGTGGTGGACGCTTACCCACCCGTCCCGGGACCACGGCGAGCCCCGCCCGGGACGTCCTGTGACCAGTGGCGGACGCCTCCCTCCCGTCCCGGGACCCGTGCGGGTCTTGCCCGCCCGTCCCGGGATGAGTTTGCGGACGCCTGCCCGCCATCCCGGGACCAGCGGTGGGCCCCGCCCACTACCTGTCCCGGGACCAGTGGCGGACGCCTGCCCGCCCGTCCCGCGACCCGTGGTGGGCCCCGCCCATCCTGTCAGGTGACCAGATGAGCGGACGCATGCCGCCCGTCCTGGGACCCGCGGCGGGCCCCGCCTGCTCGTCCCGGGGGCAGTGGCGGACGCCTCCCCTCCCGTCCTAGGACCTGTGGCGGGTCCTGCCCGCCCGTCCCGGGACCAGTGGTGGACGCCTGCCCACCCGTCCCGGGACCCGCGGTGGGCCCCGCCCGCCTGTCCCAGGACCAGTGGCGGACGCCTGCCTGCCTGTCCCGGGACCCGCGGCGGGGGGCCCGGCCCGCATGTCCCGGGACCAGTGGCGTACGCCTGCCCACCTGTCCTGGGACCATTTATACTTGTCTATCGAAATGTGCGTGGTGTGATGGGGTGAATGGCAGTGGCGGATGCCTACCCGCCCATCCCGGGAACTGCGGCGGGCCCCGCCCGGGACGTCCCGTGACCAGTGGCAGACGCCTCCCCTCCCGTCCCGGGACCCGTGGTGGGTCCTGCCCGCCCGTCCCGGGATGAGTTGCGGACGCCTGCCCGCCCGTCCCGGGACCCGCGGTGGGCCCCGCCCGCCTGTCCCGGGACCAGTGGCGGACGCCTTCCCACCCATCCCGGGACCCGCGGGACCGCGGCGGGCCCGGCCCGCATGTCCCGGGAACAGTGGCGGAGGCCTGCCCGCCCGTCCTGGGACCATTTATACTTGTCAATCGAAATGTGCGTGGTGTGATGGGGTGAATGGCAGTTTTCTAAACGTGTGTGTGTGTGTGTGTGTGTGTCCATGAATTGTGTAGACAGCACGCCTGGTGGAATAGTTCCGCCTATTTGAGCATACCGCGACATGACGTCACGCATAACAGATGAGATGCACATAAATGGCTGCGCCCATGGTGCAATAGAAAATTGGTTGTAGAAAATAAGAAAACTCCCCTATTCCAAACAAATTTTTCACTGGGGTACTTAAATGGAATAATACCACATATGGAACATCTGATATGCAACCAGAAGTTCCCCTTTAAAGGTCCGGACCGTGGGGAAATTGTCCATTTGACTTAGAACCGAAGGAGAAAATGTTACTCCTCTTATCAATTTATCTATTCCGTTGAAAAAACAATAAACTCCTTGATGACTAACTGCATCACGGGAAAAATAAATCATAGCTAGTACCGAAATATGCCCAAAAAGGGTAATTGGACATGAGACTATGCAAATCTTAAGCAAGAATACTACATAGGGATTTACTTACACAATTGAAAATAATAATAATAATAATAATAATAATAATAATAATAATAATAATAATAATAATAATAATAATAATAATAATAATAATAATATTCTTAATACCGAGTTCTATTCATTAGATAAATGAAGAAACAAACCAAATCGTCAGACTTGATTATAATTCCCTTAATTCACCAATTTTAACATCAAAGTTAAATGAGGATCAAAATTGGGATATGAGTATATAATCGCTCATTTGCCAGAAGAGTGTCTTAACTCGAAAATTTTTATTTCGGGAAAAGCGATCTGAAGTTGAAATTCTCTATACTCTGTCCATTTATATTTAGATGATTCTTTTACTGAGCTGTTTTAATGACAAATACAAATTAGAATTTTTTACCACAATATGGAATAAAGAAGAGGCTATCTGCTGGTATCAATAGCTCCAAACACATTTTTTGAGTTGTGTCACTCTTCTGGCAAATGAGCGATGGTCCGACTGACAGTTCTACTTTTTACACGTGGACGTTCACCCTTCTAACAGTCGTGGGGGTGAACTGACAGGTATTACTGTCCCTTTTATCCAGGTATTGCTGTGGTAACTATCCCTTTGATCCAGGCATTATTGTAGTGACTGTCCCGTTTATCCAGTGTTCTGTGGTGACACTCCCTTTCATCCAGGTATTACTGTGCTGTCTGTCACCTTTAACCAGGTATTAATGTGGTGACTGTCCAGGTATTACTATGTTGTCCCTCCCTTTTGTCCAGGTATTACTGTGGTAACAGTCCTTTTATCCAGGTATTACTGTGAAGACTGTCCCTTTTATCCAGGTATTATTGTGAAGACCGTCCCTTTTATCCAAGTATTACTGTGAAGACCGTCTCTTTAATCAAGGTATTACTGTGCTACAATTAACGAGGAAATTTGCATTTGAACGAATTGCAAAAAAAAAAAAAAAAAAACGCCTTATATCTAGCACGTCGGGCTTGGCCAAAATACGTTTTTTTTTTCCTATATAATAAACCCGTCCCCCCTCCCCCTTTTATATGGAAAGCTGGGTATTTGGGTGGGTGAAAAATCATTGACTTACTTCACCTATCAGGGGATCCTAACTTAGGATGCCAGAAGGATTCGCTCTCATGATCGTCCCCTCAACCTACTCTAATTTATGGAACTGTGAATTAAAATAACAGGGTTGCAACCCAATGTAACCAAATCAAAGGCACAGAAGGCCTTACATAGCCAGACTTTTTTTTGCCGCCCCCTGGACTGCAACTTAACCTAACTTTGGGAACATTACATTAAAAATTATCGGCTGGGAATCTACCCTTACTTAACCTGAACTAAACCTTAGGTATCAGGTCATAGCCTGGTAGACCACTAATACAAGCCTAAGTTACCAGGTCCTTACTTAACTAGTGCACGCTGCACTTTAATACCCTTCATTAAAGTATCATGGACCATTTAAAACATATCCTTGTATCACTTCCCCACCCCATAACCCAAAAAAGTCTACCCTTTTCAGAATCAGAACCTACAGATACTACAGGTTGCCATGGCAATGTTAGAATACCTCCTTGTATGCCTATTTCGCTCTTGTATTTTCACCCGCCTAAAATACCTATACCAAATTACCAATATCCGCTGTAGTCCGCAACAATTTTGGGATATAGCCTATAGAGTTTCAGTAGCCTTACGCTGATCATTTGTTCCCGAAACGAATAGGAGGTAAAACTGCATAGAAAAACGTCAACTGCCATATTTTACTGATGTCCAGTAAAATATAAATTAATTGATTTCTACCATACCCGTATCCTTCAGTTGTAAAATTGCTGCAGGAACTTAAGCGAAATTACTTGGTCTTGAAGACACTCAACAAACCATCTTGTAAATGAAATCCCATCAGTTTACGTTCTGAGATCAATCTGCTGATATTATATAAGTAGAAAGTTATCTTCACCTCTTTCATACACTATTAAATAAAATTACTGACGTTAATAGTTGTAGAACAGGAGTCTCTTTATCATGAAAGTTTGCTTCGTCACCGACGTCGGGCGGACGACACACAAAATGGCAAAAACCGCAAGACTTCTTTTGAAATGCCATAGATGTAAACACACATACAAGTGAAGCTTCTATATTATTATGTGATGAAAAATCATTTACGGTAAAAATATAAAAGGATAAATAACTTTCTGTAGTGTTATTAAAATGAATTTGCGCTGGACTCGTCATTCAGAAATCCCATGTATACTGTAAGAAGTGTAACGGTGTTTTGCCTCGGCCACCGATCGAGTGCGTTACACACACACACACACACACACACACACAAACACAAACACACACATACACACACACAGAGTTTTCATGTTAAGGCAAAATGAGGAGTCAGTGATTAATAAAATAGGAGATAAATGACAACTTTTTGAACGTGCCGTGATTTATCAGAAAATGCCTATTTCAACTTAATATCGAATGATAGTTGTTTTCTATGTTCTGTTTACGTCGCCCTGACGGATCTCCCCAAGGGCGACATTTCAGAATTTCCTTGGTAAACAATTCCAACGCTACCTTTGATGTCTAAAACTGAAAAAAAAATATATAGCATACATACTGCATATAGCTGCTGTTACAACCCTGATATAGAGATACATTACTATTTTTCTACTTTGTAATGCTGGCGGGACCCGGTTAAAAAGAGGTCAGCATGTGAACAAGATCCGAAAAAGGGCAGCCAGGATCAGGAGAGTAACGCTATGGATAAGTCATAAGTTATACCACCTGTAACGGAGTGAAGGAACAATAAAGCTGTGAGTACTTTACACGAAGTGTGTATTTAATCCACCTTGAGCCCGCGAAAGTATTAATTAAGTTATGACAATTGTCTTCTTAGGCTTGTACAGCAGCTTCAGGTTAGTTTTCACAAGAGCGCCGCCAACGACGAAACCCCACTTGAAGAAGACTTATCAAGTTATAATCCAAGAAGAGGAATCCAATGATGAAGACTCACATGATTTGAGATGTATAGTAAACAAGAGTTCTGTTCAACCTTATGTATTTAGTTGTCAATTGAATATAAGCCCTTTTTATTTGAAATTGACACCGGTTCAGCTATTTCTACATTAAAGTATGATGATTTCAAGAAGTTAAATTGGACATTACTGAACTGTAGAACTAAATTGCAGGGTCAAGTGCCAATCAAAGTATTTGGGAAGGTCAAAGTTTCAAATTTTCAGTACAAACAGCAAAATCATTGATTGGTAGGAATTTAATAGATAAGTGCAATATAATTAATGTCCATCAGTTAAATATAACAGACTTTGTGGAAAACTATAATATAGATAGTTTGAAACCTATTAAGAACTTTCAAGCCCGATTGTATCCTAAAGTTGGTCATGTTCCTGTTTTTCAGAAGGTCCGCACGGTGCAACTGGCGTTACGCAGTGAGGTTGAGAGTGCGCTGTAAGAGCTTGAAAAAAATAAGATTATAGAAAGAGTAGAATTCTCAGATTATGCCTCGCCAATGGTTACTGTCAGGAAGCAGAATGGATCCCTTAGGGTTTGTGGGGATTTTCGTAAAATAAATGAAATTCTTCACGAATCTAAATTCCCATTACCTAATATGTCAGAATTAATTTCCAATGTGTCTGGATAAAAGTATTATACCAGACTTGATCTCAAGAATGCTTATTTGCAAATGGAAGTTGCTCCAGAAGACCGTAAATATTTGGTACTTAACACACATTTGGGTCTATATAGATATTTACGGTTACCATTTGGTATACATTCTGCTCCTGCAATATTTCAGAAGTTCATTTCCCACTTGTTAACTTCTTATTAACTGTCCTTGTTTTCGGTCTGTTTCTTTGTTTAGTTTTAAAGAGGTTAACTTTACTGAACACTCGTTCGCATTCAGCATTAGAGTGCGGCAAGCAAAGAGCAGTTAGAGCAAAATTGGCTAGGTCTGAAAAGCTAAACTCTTTTTGGGACACTTCTCCCCAGAACTTATCAGGTGATTCATTAACGAGATGTTTAAGTTCATGTTGCAATATGGGAAACATTCTCCATTGATCATCCAGCTTTAGAAGTAGTGAGTGGTCATCTGGGGGTACAATCAGAGGAAGCTCAGATGCAAGAGGGGAGGGGACTCTTCTCTGAATTCTGATGAGAGGGCATTTTTTGGACAGAGACAGTTTAACTTTGACAAGACACCATCATTGAAATTATACCTCTTCTTTATTTCTGTGCATGCTACTACAAGGAAACTTCTATACCTCTGAAAAAACTCCTGCTGTTGAGCTTTCTTTTCCTGTATGGAGGGGTTTTTTAATCCCTGCATAACTTTAACTCGAAGGTACATACATTTGGCTGTCACTAAAGATGCCTGTCATGTCTTTCAGGATTTACAGTATTTACATCAGTTTTCATCACATAGGTCCTGTCCATAAATGAGAGAAGAAGGTCTCTGAAAGCATGGACACTTTATCATGGAGAACTGTTATCACTGCTTTATCTAACTGGAAAACATTGTTGAACTCAGTAAACTTTGGAAGAACCAAGTCAAGGAATATGAAATATAACTTCATGAAAGGATCATGAAGGGAGTTGATAATCAACTCTGTTGCTAATAGTTTCTCAGCAAACCACTTCTCCGAGAAAAATAGCTTCAGTGCCTCCCACTGTTCCAATAGCTTTGAACCACGTTACAATTGGAGACAAGCGGCGGCAAGTCATGTACGGACTCTGAAATTGTTTTATTTATTTATTTATTTATTTATTTATTTGTAGAAATTAGCCTGTTTCATGGAGGAGTTCACCGACCACTTATATTTGTAATTATATACTTATCAAAACCTTTGAATTATCGTACAAACCTTATTGTAAAGGAAATTTAGAAATTTTCTTATAAAATAAAATTTAGTATATAACTCTAGTCGCTAGAGGGCAAGGCATTTTGGAATCCTTGGAATTTTGTTATTTTTTGATTCCTTGGGTTTTCTTTATTCAAAATTTTACTTTGTGTGGTGGTTTTTCTACTTCAACCAGTCTGCTTTTGAGCAACACAACAAACGTAAGAATTGTAAAATCACCATCAGTGCAGTGAAATTTTTTTTTTTAACATTGATTATAGCTTAACGTGCCACAGTTGGGTAATTGCTTCTTTTCCGTGTCTTTTCAGCCGTATTGACAGGTGTGGGACCCTAGTCAAGCGAGGTTTTATGATTCTCATGTAAATAATTCACGCCCAAGTCATGCTGAAAATAATGGACAGTGCCTAGACGGATATTTGGACAGTGCTTAGAAGGATATATGAGATAGCATAACGTACCTTGAAGTCCAGCTACGTCGTACGTTCTCCTCTTGGATATGCTATTCCTCTCCTGGTAAATGTTCAGTGTTCTTGATCTTCGGCTTGACCTTCAAGATTAGATGCCATTCACCATTCTCATATCATACTGCAAGAGTGGTTAGATTTTCAAATAATTTGAAGACCCTTGCTTGGAACACCGGCAACGAATGTACTTATTGTCTCTTATACACCATTTAATGCCTAAGTTGAGTATCGTATGTAATTAGTCGATAATTATATATAATTAGTTTTTATATGTTGGCTTTTTATCCCATTCATTGTTTTCTTCTATGTTTGCCATTTATTGTGATCCCTTCTTCCTGTCGAACCTCAGATTTCTAGCTTTCTCTCTCCCTTACATATTCTCTTCTCCCTTACATTTATGATTATGGAAAATGCTATCGTACATCGTACCAAGGCCGTTTTTATCGTACATGTACGACAATTATCGTACATGTGGCAACACTGCTCCTGCCTCTCCGCTTCAGAAGCGTTGGATGGGAAAAATGTCGTACAACAAATATGATTACCTATGGAAAATTTATGTAAAACGCAACGGAACGAAAGGATATCAAAACATCGTATTTTTCGTGATATTTTCATTGCAGTTACTTTCACAAAAAATCATTTTTGACCCACTTACAGGTTAGCTAGAGCACTAATATTTTACGTCTGGCTGTGGCACACATCAATGTTACCAGAAATGAGTAAAACTCGATTTCGCACACCGACCTCAAAATTGTCGTATTTCAGGCCTCCCAACTGAGGTGGTCCCCTTAATTCATAACCGCCTTTCAGGTTTCTCCCCTCACAAGCACTTACAAACTATATCAGAAGAGGGCAGTTTATCTTCACCGTCACAAATCAACAGTTGATCTCAAAATTCAAGCAGTTCCACATCCTGCTTATGACCCTTTGTCTAAACTCAGGAGTTCCATTGTCATAGAACCCAAAAAGCCAACAACACAAAATACACTAGATTATAAAACCTTCTTTTATACTGAACAAGTCACTCTCTCATATTCATATTCTTACACAATCATCCCTTATATTAGACTCTCATTGCTTTTAGCAAACTGTCTTTGTGTTACAAGGGTCAAAATAATCACCGTATAAATAATAGGTGAGAATTCCTAACTGGAAAGCGTGACCTATCCTCCATGGTCCCTTTGACTGTCATCCCTGTAGCTAGCTGAAAATCAATTATTAAAACTCTAGGTGAATTCAAACTCCCGCTATTACAAAAATATAATCTATATTTCCCAAAATAGTTAACATGAAAATGGAATAAAATGAGTATAGGAACATGTCAAAAATAATTAAACTACCATTACTCTTCCACGAAATCATATTAGATAAGTAAAACCCCCCCCTCCTTATCTACTTCTGTCCGACTATTCATAAATCCTTATCAATAACTGTCAACACAAGTCTAGAGAATTCATTTTAAATGCTGACTTCGAATCCATCTGAAAATGAGAATATAATTATCAAACATTGAAATACATCAACGTGTATAATGGATAAAAGACTTGTAATCCTTTTCTACAACTCCCCTCTCTAGAAGCTGAACTAAAAGTCACTATATAAAATTTATAACTTTTCCAAAGTCTTTTTCACTTTACCTTACGACAGATCTCCAAGCACCTTCCTCTATGGCGAGTTTCCACACTTAATGAATATCGTATAATGTCCCCCTTAATTGCCTCACGAGGGTTTTTTTATTCCATCTATTATGTTTTACAAACGTTCATATGTACGCCTGCCAACAGATGTACGGATACACACCTCAAGTCTTTCTCCTCCCCTGTGTACCTGCGTTTACCGTTTCTCATGTCCACGTCTTATCTAGCGCACGTATCGATGACCTGAAGTAACCTTTCCTTGCCGGTTTACCTCATCTCTCCGCAATTCGGTCATCATTAGGCGTGTTTTCGACTTGTGTCTCATATCAGCATCTTCAGGAATTCACTGTTTTGCACCTGTCTCCAAACACCAAGCGCTAAGGTTATCAGCCCCATTTATTTCAATATAAATCCACTTATACATCTGTCCAGTGCCTTAACATTTACATTACATCTTCAACTCACTCGGTTTTGTATTCCTCTAAATCATATAAACATTTGCTAGGTCCATGTACTAGGCCACAGCTTGGCGCTGAAGGGACGCCTACAAAGAACCTTTAGTAATGTGTACAGTGCGCCCCAACGGGGGATAATAATAATCAAACAGATGGACGGATCAGGTGAACGACCTTCCTTTATGCACAGCCATGTGCTTTGTAATTTCTGTGTAGGAATGACAGGGTAAACGTGATACATACAATATCAGTCAGAAAGACGAACATATAAAGGAAATTACTTTAATTCCCCAGACTTTGGGACTAATAAAAACCTTCACCACAATGGTGGCTAGGTATGACATCAATATTAATTACAGCCGTAGGAGCTCATGATCTGATCATTAAAATGGATCAGAACTAAAAGATGGAATATTTTCTTAGAGCTAATGATAGCTATTTTTTTTAAGCAGCATCGTTACCGAGAACCAACGTTGGAATAAACAGCAACGGTAGTTATAGATGGCTATTCCTGTCTCCAGAAGTCCCACTTGTGTTACAAATGATAAAGAGGAACGAGGTGGATCAACTGTCAAATTCTCTCTTTATTTATCTGTCGTAGCTTTTCAATAATTTCTCCTTTCTTTCACTCTCCTTATTTTTAATTAGTTCAAGCTTTTCTCATCTCTCGCGCGCTCTCTCTCACTTCTTTATAATTGGTTGTCCTCTCTCTCTCTCTCTCTCTCTCCTCCATATCTTGCTTCTCTCTCTCTCTCTCTCTCATCATATCTTGCTTCTCTCTCTCTCTCTCTCTCTCTCTCTCTCTCTCTCTCTCTCTCTCTCTCTCTTTCTTCCATATCTGGTTTCTCTCTAACTCTCTCTCTCCTCCATATCTGGCTCGCTCTCTCTCTCTCTCTCTCTCTCCTCTCTCTCTCTCCTCCATAACTGGTTCTTCATTCTCTCTCTCTCTCTCTCTTTCTCTCCTTTTTTCTCTCGCTCTCTCCTCCATATCTGGTTTCTCTCTCTCTCTCTCTCTCTCTTTCAACTCCATAACTGGTTCTTCCATCTCTTCTTCCTTCTCTCTCTCTCCCTCTCCTCCATAACTAGTTATCTCTCTCTCTCTCTCTCTCTCTCTCTCTCTCTCTCTCTCTCTCCTCCATAACTGGATCTTCCTTCCTTCTCTCTCTCTCTCTCTCTCTCCTCCATAACTGGTTCTTCCTTCTCTCTCTCTCTCTCTCTCTCTCTCTCTCTCTCTCTCTCTCTCTCTCTCTCTCTCGGTCCCTGAAAGGCTATTCAATAGATCAAGGAGGAGATTAGCGAATAGATCAAGACCGGGTTGCCACTATTGAATATTAATCAACATAGTTCTGAACTGCTGCGAACTGTTTCTCGGAAGAGGTTACTACAGCTGCCATCGGCGGCAGTATATCAGATGACAGCACCTGCCCGAGATGCTCCATTCTGGCGATTTTTCTTCGTGTCCTCGCCTCTCCAGCCACTGGCTTTCCTCCAGGTTGACCAAATTACTCTGCTGGATCTGGGGGCCTCATTAGAACGCATTGCTTAAACACTTGCTCATGTTAAAACTGACATTATTGGCTGTAAAGTTTCAGTGTCGCATGGGATCACTGACAATGCTCTAAATTTGAGTGCTGGCTTATTGATTGTAACACTAACATAACTCTAAATTAGAGTGCTGGCTTATTAATTGTAACACTAACAGTACTCAAAATTTGAGTGCTAGCTTAATGATTGGAACCTTGCTCTAACTATGAGTGTTGGATTAATGATTTGGACATTGCTCTAAATTGGAGTGCTGTCTTAATGATTGGAACACAAACCTTACTCTAAATTGGAGTGCTGTCTTAATGATTGGAGCACAAACCTTATTCTAAATTGGAGATCTGGCTTAATGATTGGAGCACAAATCTTACTCTAACTTGGAGTGCTGTCTTAATGATTGGAGCACAGACCTTACTCTAAATTGGAGATCTGGCTTAATGATTGGAGCACAAACCTTACTCTAAATTGGAGATCTGGCTTAATGATTGGAGCACAAACCTTACTCTAAATCGGAATGCTGGCTTAATGATTGGAGCACAAATCTTACGGCTAAATCGATTGGCCTTAGCTTAATGCGTTGTTAAAGCACCACCTTAATCTAAAATTTGGATGTGGCTTAATGATTGGAGCACAAACCTTACTCTAAATTAGAGTGCTGGCTTAATGATTGGAGCACAAACCTTACTCTAAATCGGAATGCTGGCTTAATGATTGGAGCACAAACCTTACTCTAAATCGGAATGCTGGCTTAATGATTGGAGCACAAACCTTACTCTAAATTAGAGTGCTTGCTTAATGATTGGAGCACAAACCTTACTCTAAATCGGAATGCTGGCTTAATGATTGAGCACAAAAAACCTTACTCTAAATCGATGCTGCTTAATATGGGAGGCAAAAACCTTACTCTAAAGCGGGAATGCTTGCTTATGGGCTTGGGGCACAAACCTTACTCTAAATTGGAGTACTGCCCTAATATTAATTCCTTCAAAAACAATAAAAAAAAATTAATAAACACTTCAACAAACTTCACTGGTCCAGCAGTAAGAGTAGAGATTATAATACGTATCGAAAGCCAAAAGATAAAGTGTAAATGCTATTTGCTGCCAGATTCAGTTTGTAATATTCTTGCATTTTCCGTTAGTCTAAATCTAAAAGTATTGAAAATACTGTATCTTAACAAAGCACTACAATCTCATTCATTGTAGCAATTTGAGAGAGAGAGAGAGAGAGAGAGAGAGAGAGAGAGAGAGAGAGAGAGAGAGAGAGAGAGAGAGAGAGTCCCGAACAAAAATATAAAGTTTCATAGCCACTTAAAATGCACTATAGTAGATTCACATCAACCGTGCATTTGATGTCTAGGCCAGTCCATTACGACGCTCCTGATTGGCTGTTGATAAGCCAATCACAGGGCTGGAAACTCTCAGTCTCTCTCGAGAGTTCACATGGTTAGGATCTATGTTCCACCGCTCCTGAGGGATACGTCTTTCAAAAGCATCCCTCAGGAGAGGTGTAACATACATCCTGCCTATGTGAACTCTCTCGAGAGACTGAGAGTTTCCAGCCCTGTGACTGGCTTATCAACAGCCAATCAGGAGTGTCGTAAGGGACTGGCCTAGACATCAGGTGCACGGTTGATGTACATGACCTTGATTTGAAATAAAAAGTGAAGTCGAGAACATACAGGTTAAATTCGATGATAAACCATATTCTTTGGAAGCTTGAACTTCTTCCGTATAATAATAATAATAATAATAATAATAATAATAATAATAATAATAATAATAATTAATATAATAATAATAATAATAATAATAATAATAATAATAATAATAATGACAAGAACAGAGCTAACGAGAGAAAGATAAAAAAATAGATAAATAAAAATAAAAGAAATGAAGCAACCATAAAAAGGAAAATGTTACTATGTATTAGGACCTGTTAGAAAATCTGTCCTCTCTTTCCGAACTGATGATGGTAAAACTTTCCTGAATAATGAAGTTTCTTAAGAAATTTCCTTCAACTCACATCAGTGTCCCTAATTTCATTCTTCCCTTTATGGGCATCTTTTAAATTTTCTTATTTATGTTGACCGGCACAAATAAGAAAAAAAAAGCAACCCAAATAAAAGTGCAATTCTTATGAGTGCAAACACAAGTAGATATGACAGCGAAGGGTTTCCAAGATCAAATCTTGCGAAAATCGGAAAAAATAAAATCAAGAAAACGAAAACGATAAGATGGTAGTTCTGTTCCCGCTAGTCCGGACGCTTATAAACATCATAGAACAACGAAAGGCTTTGACCGACCAAGCCCTCACAAAAAATAAATAAATAAATAAAAAATAGCAGTTAAGTACGACCTCGAAAAGATAAATATGATTAAGGTTTTAAATCAAAATCGCAGTTAGGTACGAAATCGACAGACACCCCTCATCAAATCTAAAAAGCTAGAGTACAGAAAAGCACAACTTCGAAAGGCTTAGCATAATCAAACCTTCAAATAAACAAGTATAACGAATCCGCCAAAGTTTTTCGGCGCAATCGAGTTTTCTGTACAGTGCCTATTGCTGTATGAAACTTTCAGCTATGTCCCGGTGATGGCATGTGTTATTGGACGCACGATCATTATTTAACCTTAAATAAATAAAAAAGAAAAACTACTGAGGCTAGAGGGATGTAATTTGGTATGTTTGATGATTGGAGGGTGGACGATTAACATGCCAATTTGCAGTCCTGTGGCCTCAGTAGTTTTGAAGACCTGAAGGCGGACAGAAAAAGAGCAGAAGGACAGACAAAGCCAACTCAATACTTTTCTTTTACAGAAAAATAAAATTCAGTGAAATACGAAACTGAAGGTTTCCAAGGTTCTGCGTGATTAAATATTAAAAGCAGAATGACAGAAATGTACGAACGCAAAACGATTAGCATGATCAAATCCTTATATCAGAATGATAATAATACACGAAATCGAAAGAACTCGCTCGATCAAAAATCAAAATCCAATTTTCAATAACGATCGAACTCAAAGAGCATCTCTATAATTAAAACCTTACTAACAAGGCGCATCAAAGTATGACCGCGAAAAGTTCCGCATTGTCAAATCTTAATTACAAAATAGCAATTATTCAGTAAGACGCAAAGCGAAAAAAAAAGAAGAAGAGAGACTGCGCTTAACGCGACGTCCCAAGATATATCTGGACAACATTCGAGAGAAACGTAATGGAAGTATCAAAGGAGTCGCAGTTCTAGGGACGAAGGACGTAATGGGAAGTTTAATTAATTGTGATGGAGGAAAACGTAATAAAGCTTTGAGAGAGCAATTATAGGAATGGTTATGGAAGAGGTGCTTGTGGGGGGGGGGGGGGGGGGCGGGAGCGACGCAAGGGGACACCCTTTAAGCAGACCCATCTCGCATCTCGTAAAAATCTGCTCGAATGAGGACTTTCCTTGTATATAGGGTAATCCCCGAAACATATGCACATCGTCAAAGGGGCGAGAATAAAGTATAATGTTAGTAGGTTGGCGAAGCTTAAATGGTAGAGGAATGAGGTGTGTTTCAATTCATTGGGGTATGCGGCATCTGTAGCAGAGTCTTGGCTCATTGGAAGATCTTGAGCAACTAAATGTGATCACACAAAAGAAATTGATGGACTGCCAGCGCGACTGACAACAGCTCCTTCGTTGATGTCTGCCAGGACAAACGCAATGCCAAGTAATTTCAGTCTGATTCTTCAAATTTTACTTCTTCGATTTAACACCTCGACGAACCGCCTTTGATTTTTTGTCGAGAATTTCACACCTGTTAAACGTAAGCACCGGTTAAGAAGTTCTCCTAAAAAAAAAAAAAAAAAAAAAAAAACTCTTAAAAAAATTCTCTAATTCAACAACCATCATTTCAAGCTTTGAACCAGTGGTTTTTAAACTTTTTTTTTTGCCGTAACCCCCTCCCCCTCCCCCATCTGTATTATATATAGATCCCATGGCACCCTACCCACCCTACCCTGAAATTTTTGCCAGCTATAAAATTTAAACACTATGATGTCCATTTCTATATTATTCATAAACAAGATTTGAAATGAAAATTGACTTATATTTTGAATTTTGGGCATGTTTTGAAATAATGATTAGAAAACGTATGGAAGCCATGATAATGTTTTTAGCAATTTTTCAATTAACATCACAAATTGAAAAATAATAGGCACCATCTGACAACCCATCTTGCGACCCCCTTGGAAGCTTCTGGCGGCTCCCTAGAGGTGGGGGGTGGGGGGGCCGCGCCCCCAGTCTAAGAATCACTGCTCTAAACAGACAATAAAGGTCCTTCGTGTCCTCTGAGTCAAAGGCCTTTGATGTCACGATGCCCGGGACGTTTAAATGAATGGATCAATCAATACCGAGTGGCCACAAAATGGCCAAGCAGGTTTAACCAGCCCTTTGCCAGTCTACATCATTTTGGCATTTAGCCTTTACCTCCTTTCTCACTCAGCAGAGAACTGGCTCTTTTCTGTCCCTCCAAGCTTTGGAATTTTATCTCTCCTTCCGTATTCTGACTTTTGCAACTTTCCGTCCTTCTGTAGGGAAGTAAGTGTCTTCCTTCTGGTTCACCATTTTTTTTTTTTTTTTTTAGTTTTCTGTAAAAGAAAACTATCGAGTTGGCTTTGTCTGTCCGCCCTTAAACACTACAATCATCAAACACCCCAAATTACAGCCATCTATTCTCAGGAGTTTTTATTTTATTTAATGGTTAAAGTTACCCATGATCGTGCGTCTTGCACCGCCGAGTCCAATTCCGGAGGCGTCGCCCACGTATCTTCAGCTGACCGCATTTGGGGAGCAACTGAGCTTACAGAATTATATGCACAGAAAACTCGGTTGCGCCGAAGACACTTCGGCTCATTTTATACTCGTTCTGTGTAATCACAACATGAAAGGACATCACAGAATAACTCAGCTGATACGGGAAAATAAAAATAAGACGAAAGGAAACAGATTCCTTGTCCAGCAGGAACTGTATGGCTTTCCTGAACTGATTCTTCGACAAATGTGGCTTTCCTGAACCGATTCTTCGACAAATATGGCTTTCCTGAACCGATTCTTCGACAAATGTGGCTTTCCTGAACGATTCTTCGACAAATGTGGCTTTCCTGAACTGATTCTTCGACAAATGTGGCTTTCCTGAACTGATTCTTCGACAAATGTGGCTTTCCCTGAACCGATTCTCGACAAATGTGCTTTTCTGAACCGATTCTCAACAACAAAATGTGCTTTCCTGAAAACCGATTCTTCGACAAATGTGGCTTTCCTGAACCGATTCTTCAACAAATGTGGCTTTCCTGAACCGATTCTTCGACAAATGTGGCTTTCCTGAACCGATTCTTCGACAAATGTGGCTTTCCTGAACCGATTCTTCGACAAATGTGGCTTTCCTGAACCGATTCTTCGACAAATGTGGCTTTCCTGAACTGATTCTTTGACAAATGTGGCTTCCTGAACCGATTCTTCGCCAAATGGCTTTTCCTTGAAACCGATTATTCGACCCAAAAATTGGCTTTCCTAAACCGGATTCTTCACCAACAATGTTGGCTTTTCCTCAAGTGAACCTTTCTTCGACAAAAGTTTGGCCTTCCCTGAACCGATTCTTCGACAAATGTGGCCTTTCCTTCCTGAACCTGATTCCTTCGAACAAATTGTGGCTTTCCTGAACCGTTCCTTCACAAATGGTGGGCTTTCCTGAACCGATTCTTCAAAAACAAATGTAAGCTTTCCTGAACCGATTCTTCAACAAAATGTGGCTTCCTGAACGATTCTTCCGAAACAAATGTGGCTTTCCTGACCGATTCTTCTTAGGACAAAAAAAATGTGGTGGGCTTTCCAGAACCGGATTTCTTCGACAAATGTGGGAACCGCCGTTTCTTTTTTCGACAAAATGTGGTTTCCCCTTGAACCGATTCTTCGACCCAAATGTGGGGGCCTTTTCCTGAAATGATTCTTTTTCCACCCAAAGTGGCTTTCCCCTGAACCGATTCTTCTCAACCCAAATGTGGCTTTCCTAAGACCGAAATTCTTCGACAAATGTGGCTTTCCAGAACCGATTCTTCGACAAATGTGGCTTTCCTGAACCGATTCTTCGACAAATGTGGCTTTCCTGAACCGATTCTTCGACAAATGTGGCTTTCCTGAACCGAATCTTCGACAAATATGGCTTTCCTGAACCGATTCTTCGACAAATGTGGCTTTCCTGAACCGATTCTTCGACAAATGTGGCTTTCCTGAACTGATTCTTCGACAAATACATCACTCATGACAATTGTCTGACAAACCGAACGAATCAGTTGCGGGTTTTGTGATAAAAAGACACACACGCCACACCTATCATGCTGCTTATATGGTTAAAGTAATCAAACTTCTTCAAATAGTATTTTTAAAACTTTCAATACAATGAAAAGTACTCAGAAAACATTTATCATGCTGTTTATATAGTTGAAGCAATAAAACTTCTATTATTTTTTAAACTTTCAATGCAATGAAAAGTACTCAGAAAACATTTATCATGCTGTTTATATGGTTATAGCAATAAAGCTTCTATTATTTTTTAAACTTTCAATACAATGAAAAGTACTCAGTAAATATTTATCATGCTCTTTATATTGTTAAAGCAATCAAACTTCTTCTTACTGTATTTTTAAAACTTTCAATACAATGAAAAGTACTCAGAAAACATTTATCATGCTGTTTATATAGTTAAAGCAATAAAACTTCTATTATTTTTTAAACTTTCAATACAATGAAAAGTACTCAGTAAATATTTATCATGCTCTTTATATAGTTAAAGCAATCAAATTACTTCTTACTGTATTTTTAAAACTTTCAATACAATGAAAAGTACTCAGAAAACATTTATCATGCTAATTACGCTGGCGTTTTCTGTCACAAATATACAACTAGAAAGGTTATAAACATTCACGACCGACATAAGAGACAATGATCTGTGGTCCCATTCGGTATTTTCGTTTATCTATGAAAATTAATTGATCTAAGAAAATTTACTATAAGGCGAAGCTCTTAGGCAGTTTCAGCGTTCAACGCTCAAGGCGCGAAAGGAGAGAGTTCGAGTGGTTGGACAGAGAGATGGAAAAAGGATGCGGACACTAAATTAAATCCAGGGGCAGGAGGGACTCTGCAAACGACCTTCAGTAATGTCTACAGTGCACCACGGCATTGCCCCTGTACAGGGATTCAACTATAGCTGTTTTCAGCTCACGCCAGGGAAATACGGTTATGTTTTATACTCAATGCTGATTAAACAAAACTCCCCGAGTCTGGAAAATTCCAAAGCACTGTTATTTGGTATACGATTCATAGTCCAAAATGTCCCCCACATGATCATGGGAATTATGAACACACGAGTCAAACGGCTCTATCAATTCTTTCTCAATGCCATTCCAGAACATGAATCTCGTCTGTTTCCTCTGTGTTCCTCGACTCTACAGCCAAAATGAACGGAGAGTGCTTGTAAATGTGTGTGTGCGTGAGAGAGAGAGAGAGAGAGAGAGAGAGAGAGAGAGAGAGAGAGAGAGAATGGAATTTACATTTATGAAGTATGAACCAATGTCAGCTATGAACCCACATGAAAAGAAGAAAAAATGATTAAAAAAGAAAAACTGAAGTTGAAACCCGGGAATAAAATTTTTATGGCCAGTTCGAATGGGTCAAATGGAATTTATTCCACGGGAATGAAAAAAAAAAATCCTTTTCAGACTGATGCTGTTGGAATTAGGACAAGTCTTTGAGTGAGTTCAAGGGGGTCGGAGGAGGGGAGGGGAGTGATGCATATATACATATCCATAAACAAGTGTCTTATTTTGAATAACACGGGGCGTTTACATAATATGATTTCGTGGCAAAGAGAATGATCGTATCAGTGTTTTCTGGCAATTTATAAACGAGATCGCATCTTTATTTTCCCGCGAATCCTCAAATAAAAAAAAAACTTCGTTCGCAAATGTGTCGTTTCGAGAAAGCCTTCCTGATACCATCTGACAGAAGACACAAGCGAGCGGGGTGGAGGGGGGGTGGGGGATTATGGGTCTCTGGCAGCGGGGGGGGGAGATATGGGAAATTTTCTGGCTATTTAATTTTTTTAAAGGAAACTTTTCGATCTTTGGTATTTTATATTGCTTTTCAATTGACTCGCATTTTAATAATGATCAGAGTACAGTTGAACGAAAAAGTGCCGGAAAAATAGAGTTTCTTTGAATTATACTTGGGCTAATATATGACTATTTGTTTTTCCAAAGAACGTCTGGCAATACAGCATTCTATGATATTTTAATATGCTTGCATTCATTAGCAACTATTTTTCTGAGTAATTTTCCGTATTATAATATTCTTTTACTCTCTTATGCACGTTTATATAACGAAGTTTTTATGGCAATTTTACCCATTAAATCACACACCAAACTTCAGATCTATAACTATACAACCATAGCATTTTCCCGATCATTTTATCCCACTATAGGATTCTTACTTCTTTTTAATATTTGACGCATTTTCCATGTTGGTATTCTCCCATTCACTTTCGTCATTCAAGGCATAAAGAACTAAACGCATTCTTTATATGTAGGCGCAACTGAAAATAACCTTCCTTTTATCTACTGACTTGATCAGCAACGTCCTGGCAAACACTGAGGGTACGATTTCGAAATGGTACCACGCTTGCATAATCATGTTTATGTAAATAACTAATTTACATCGCTTTGATCGTCTTTGACCGAACAGTACTACTCGGATATACGTAATATATACCATGTCGATATATATATTATCTATATATATATATATATTATATATATATATAATACCTATACTGTATATATATGTATATATATATATATCTATATCTATATATGATATATATTAATATGTATGTTATCTATAATGTATTATATAATTTCTATATATACATATAACATTATACATATTTATATATATATAATATATATATATAATATCTATATATATATTTATATATTTATCTCATCTGTTATATCTATATATATATATCTATATATGTTTCATATCTAATCTCTATATATTATCTATTAAATCTATATATCTAGATGTTATATCTTATACTATATATCCCTGTATCTACCCTACATAGCTATATATCTAATATCTATACTATATCATATCTATATCTCTATATATATACTATAATATATACATATATATCATATTAGATACAATAGCCATATTATATGTATATACAGATATATATCTATATATAATATATAGAAGATATGTATGTATCATATGTAAAATATATAAATCTACTATGATAATACATATGAAAAATAAGATATATATAAGAGAATCGATATTAGGATATTAGATATACATAGGATAGGTATTAGGTAGAGATAGAGATAAGATATAATAAAAAAGTATTTCAGATACATTATTAGAGTATTATAGATATGATATATAAATATAGAGCTAAGATGAGATATTATAGATATATAATACATATAGAATACATACAATATATATATATATATATATATATATTTATTATTATATAATATATATATTAGATATAATTATACACATAATATACATATATGTATCTTATATAGAATCATATATTAATATAGAGATAATATATATATATATATCGACATGTATATATACGTATATCCGAGTAGTATATATGATATATATTATATATATATAATATATATACATATAGATACATATATATATATATATATATATAGTATATATATATATATATCAATATCATATATATATATATATATATATATATAATATATAGATATATATATATATATATATGTATCTATATGTATATATATATATATATATATATATATATAAATATATATCATATGTATATATATATATATATATATATATATATATATATATATATATATATATATATATATCAATTCAGGAATGCCGAAGGCACATGGATGTTTTTAAAAGATTTATTCATAGAGAAACGTTTCGCACATGACTATGGCCATCATCAGTCTGAAAAATGACAAAATAATAACATTAAAAATACTAAAAATACACAGGATTCTTAAAATGACAATTAAAAACATTAAAAGACTAAAATTAGAGGCAAAGTAAAAAGAGGAAGAAGATAGAATGACCAAAGAAGGAACAACAACCTCCAAAGACGACTATGCCAGATATAGTTGAGCAGAGGACCAGCCACCGTTTAACGATGGAACGAGTCTTTTAATATATAATGACTCTAAGGTCGTCAAATAATCTACATCCTTAGAATACCCTAATATGGAAAAGTGCTGCTTCTTGACCTCAACTTTACAATTGATAGCATGATTTTTTATATTTGAATGTTCTGGTCTGCTCAATCTTTGTCCCGTTCTAAAACTCAACCCTAAGTGACTGTAATAACGCATCTGCAACAACCTTTTCGTTGATCCAATATAAGTACCAGGACATCCTGGGCATATAAACTTATAGACCACATTGGATCTCATGAAGGGCTGCAGATGGTCCTTGAAGCCAAACAAGGAGCCAATTTTACTGGGATTATTTGATATTAATTTTAAATTAATGCACGGTATTTCAGTTTCAATAATTTGTTTCGGTTTTTGCGAAAATTTGGAGTTAAAAATATAAGGGATTGAAGCATACATAAGTTTTTTCGGAACATTAAAAACCGGTGTGGCAGGATGAAAATAATTAGTTAAAAGTTTGTTGATGATTCTAAAAACTAGATCCTTGGGAAATGAATTTTGGTGAAAAAAAGTAGTTAAAAATTCAATCTCCTTATGAAATATGGCCCAACTGGACGAGTATCTAAGAGCCCTATACACTAAAGTATAGATGGTATTCAATTTAAAACTGGTTTGGCAAGCAGTGTAGAAATTATTTGCAAGACCTGTATAAGTTTTGTTTTACAGAAGGTATGTAGACGATACCTTTGTTCTTTTTAAGTATCAGTGGCAGGCCACCCAGTTTTTAGATTTTATTAATCAGCAACACCCTAACATTAATTTTACTATGGAATTGGAGAAAGATAATTGTTTACAGTTTTTAGATGTTTTCATCACGAGAGTTAGTTCTGTTTTAACTACTGCCGTTTACAGAAAGAAAACTTATACAGGTCTTGCAAATAATTTCTACAGTGCTTGCCAAACCAGTTTTAAATTGAATACCTTCTATACTTTAGTGTATAGGGCTCTTAGATACTCGTCCAGTTGGGCCATAGTTCATAAGGAGATTGAATTTTTAACTACTTTTTTTCACCATATATATATATATATATATATATATATATATATATATATATATATATAATAGATATATGTATAATGTGTATACATATAATATAATATTATATATATATAATATTATATATATATAATATATATATATTATATATAATATATATATATATATATGACTGGTAACAATGTTCTTGTAACAACAGAATTCCATCTAATCAGTTAGGTATGGACAACAGAACTCTGCTATTTTCAACCATATAAATGAACATAACCATAGAATAAACTGGAATTTGTCACGTGTAATTTATAGCAGCAACTGCCGGTACAAGAGTCAAATGATGGAATCGGCCTTAATAAAGAGAGGCAGGTAATTGAACATCTCAAAAGGAGCATGGATTTCGGACACGATCGCACAACCTCTTCATTCAACCAACCCTTAAGAAGATTAAAGGAAGATTATCAGCGGGGGTGACTTAAATTGGCTTGTTTGTGGATGGACCTCTTGGTATAAATACCACCTTTTCTGTAAACTTTTCTCATTCATCTACCTGAAGAGGGAGACAGCAGTCTCTGAAATATAGTACTTTTTTTCTCTATATTTGGGGTTTTTATGGGCTCCTTTTATTAGATATATATATATATATATATATAGATGTTGACGATCTATCGCTAAAACATGCGATATTTTATGTTGTCGTAGAGCTGGAGGGAGGAATGAAAGGAAGCGACGATTTATTACAAAGACACATCTGTGGCGGCAATACATAAAACAAAAAACTATCGTACTACTATTTAAAAACTCTAAAAATGTTGTTTACAAGTAGTTCATCCAGTTTGTACATCCCGGAGCTGCGGTTGATCAAATCTACAAGATTTATCTTTATTACACATCACACAACAACGTTTCCTTTTGTGATGTATTTATAGATTATCATCTCTTTCGCCTCTTTCCAGTTTATGATGCGTTTGTTTGTTTGTTTTTATGGTGTTTTTACGTTGCATGGAACCAGTGGTTATTCAGCAACCGGACCAACGGCTTTACGTGACTTCCGAACCATGTCGAGAGTGAACTTCCACTCGTATCACCAGAAATACACATCTCTGACCCCTCAATGGAATGCCCGAGAATCGAACTCGCAGCCATCGAGGTGGCAGGCCAACACCATACCGACCACTCCACCACCTAGGCCCATTTACATGTTATTACACTGATAGCAAATGATCTCATATATGCAGCCTCTCTTCTGATGAGGGGAATTCCTGATTAACATTTTCTTAAGTAAATAGTTCTTAAAAGCGCCTCAGTGGCCAGGTCGGTATGGTGTTGGCGTACCACTACGGTGGCAGCGAGCTCGATTCTCGGACATTCCACTGAGAGGTTAGAGATGTGTATTTCTGGTGATAGAAGTTCACTCTCGACGTGGTTCGGAAGTCACGTAAAGCAGTTTGTCCCGTTGCTGAATAACCACTGGTTCTATGCAACATAAAAACACCATACAAACAAACTTAGTTCTTAAAAACGACAATAACATTAAATGGTCTCAACAGCCCATGGATGGCCATAAACTGGTTTTTAAGTTTATGTATTGCTGCCACAGGGGTGTCTTTGTAACAAATAATGATTTTTTTGTATCACTTGGCCCTGAGGAGGTGTGCCTTCCTCCAGCTCTACGACAATATATATATATATATATATATATATATATATATATATATATATATATATATATATATATATATATATAGGAAGATGAAAGGTCCATAAAACACTATTTGTACGTTGCAACCATATATTTAGAGCACTTCCTTCTGTGCTTCTGATCACTGGTATCACTGGTAAAATATGTCCATATTTTACCAGTGATCAGGAGCACAGAAGGAAGTGCTTGTGATATACGGTTACAACGTGCAAATAGTGTTTCATGGGCCTTTTATCTTCACATTATACTGTTATATTACAGTAAAAGACATTCATATTTATACACATATAGATATATGTTTATATGTTCTTTTTTCTTTATCCATCTAATAATACGCCGACGTTTCCTATTTCTTGATACATTTTTCACCCTGGAAAACGTATCAAGAGATACGAAATGTTGGCGTATTATTAGAAAGAAAAAAGAACGATTATCCGTTACTCCAATTAATATATTCCTAGGAATCGTCGGCTCAGGAGGTCTTTGTACATAAGTCGAGCAATGCGTGGGCTAGCAATCTCCACTCAAAGGTATTTGCTATGAAATGGACGGGAAGCAGCTTCTAGAACCAACTCAAACTAAAGGAATAAGGAGCATATATACCCCCACACAAATTATTTATGAACAAGTTTGAAGGCCATACATCGTTTAATATCATGCTCACTATACCTTGGGATAAGATACACTCGGGGTGGGGGCGAGAAGGGAATTATAAACGATAGGTATTTCTCCAACGACCGCGAAAAGGCCCTTATCAGTTATAATCCCCAAGTCAGGGGGAATTCGATCTTAAACGATATTTGTGGCTTCATATTCATCAATATATACAAGTCATTCATGTATGCGTGACAAAAATTCACATTCAAATTTAAGATCCGTGGTTCCCTCCCACTCTACCGCCACTAATCGACCCATCTGAGAATAAGTACTATAAAATAAAAGAAATAAATAAAAAAATGAATAAATAAAAAAGGTGTCAATGAATCTGTACAGCGCATAATGCTGTACGAAACGCGCAGCTGCGGTCTATAGGCCGGTGATGGCCTGTATCGTTATACGTATGATCATGACTAACTTTAACTTTAAATAAAATAAAAACTATTGAGGCTACAGGGGTGCAAATTAGTATGTTTGATGACTGTAAGATGGAGCATCAACATGCCAATTTGCAGCCCTCTAGCCTCAGAAGTTTCTAAGACCTGAGGGCGGGCAGGAAAACTAAAAAGAGATGGTGATAGCAAGCGCTTCTCTCCAGACGTCTTGAGAAATGGAAGGTTCGTGTAGCGTATTTCCTGAATCAATTCTGCTCTGAAAGAATTAGGGAAAACAGAGTATGAAAGGAATGACGAGAAATCTAACGTTGAAGGAGGTAACAGATCGCTTATCAAAAGTAGGAAGACTACAATAGTATGGAAAACGGAAGTATAGCCAGAATTCCAAAGCCAGGTGGCAATAAACACAGGAGCCGTCATTACAGGAAATCCAACTGAAACTGCTAAGGTAATTCCGCTTTTTGTAATACGATTAAGTTGACTTTGAACAGCACGGGCTCTTGCTCTGCAAAGTAAGCTATAAAAAAAAGAAATAGGCCGTATCTCATAACAGCCCAGAATACGCCTTCTGTTTTGTTATATTAGCCTATCGATACTAGGGGGAAACCACCATTCTTTGCTCACAGCTCAACAGACACACATAGATACCAGAAAAGAGAGAGAGAGAGAGAGAGAGAGAAGAGAGAGAGAGAGAGATCGAACGCTTTCACAAGAATTATAGTATAAAGAACAGTAACCGAAAATTTTGAACCCGTGAGGTCATAAATGAACAGTTCGGGATTCACTGAACTAGTTGCGCGCCAAAGAATGCCAAGCGAGGCTATTTACAATTCTAAACAGACACACGAACGCTTCATCAAAACAATCCCCAACCTCCGATGATAAAAAAAAAAGTCTAATGTAAATGATTTCCCTATGATGAAATCCATTTACTATAGCTGGTTCACTTAAGGTAGAGTCTTGGATGAGCCCTATGCTTACGAGACCTTTGTTTGGCGACAGCTGATGGGTTGGTACCGGGAGGTAGGCAGCTCCCAGCCAATCAGCGGCCGCCAAACAAACGTCTCGTTGGCATAGGGTTCACCCAAGAATCTACCTTAAGTGAACCAGCTATAGTTAGACTAATATACGACGGGTTCCGTCTGCTTCTATAAGTGAAGGTTCATATTTGATATAATTATCATAGTTTATACTAAATATCATAAACGAAATAACGATTGATAAACATAGAAACTTCATGAAAAAAGTAATTGATTCAACCATTTTGCCCAAATCTTCAAAATCACATTACAACTGTTAAGGTCGCCACTGACGTTCAGGTATGCCTGATCCGGCAGACAGACCTGTGCAAATGTATCTTCACCACTAACAAGCGTTGCTTTTTGTGTGTGTGTGTGTGTGAAAATCATCCACCCTTCAGTCATCAAACGTAACAAATTACAGCCCTCTAGCCTCAGTAGGTTGTGTTTTATTCAAAGTTTAAATTACCCATGCTCATGCGTCTGGCAACGCTACAGGACATGCCAACACAGGGCCGTGGCTGACAGTAGGTTGTGTTTTATTCAAAGTTTAAATTACCCATGCTCATGCGTCTGGCAACGCTACAGGACATGCCAACACAGGGCCGTGGCTGAAGCTTCATGGAGTGTTATACGCTATGCAGAAAACTTAATTGTGTCGAAGAAACTTGTTTTTCCTCTCAGATAGCAGCCATGGGCTCAACATAGAATGCTCTGGCAATAGCTGTTCTATTTCTGAGTGGACTCGTATTTTGTTCTCATTCTAAAAATCAATTACGTACTTACATGATGCATAATCAAGAATAGGCGGAATTAGGCCTATTCTTATTTTACATTACTTCGCTATACTAAAGATTTATTGTCCTTTAAAATCTGACTCGCACAACTATACTCTGTTTTTTTTCCATCTGTCCATCCGCCTGTGGTGTTTGCGTATGGTAACACTGCGTCCCAGGCTTTAGATAGTTACATTCAGCTACATTCAACAATAATAACAATATCCTATTTCGAATATTAACGGTGTAATTCGCATACAGTAAATTATTAAAACACTTAAGTTGCAAATGTACACCCAGATATCCTTTTATTTACTTAAAACTTACACAGCGTAACTATTTAAAGCCCGGGACGCAGTGTTACCATACAAAAACACCACAGGCAGATGGACAGATGGAAAAAAAACCAGAGTATAGTCAACCGCAGAATCAGTTTCTTTAGTTTTCGACTAATTTAGAATATGTGCCGTTCTTTTTAATCTGTTATATATACCCCTGAACTTTACATGGCCCATCTCAAACAGAGAGAGAGAGAGAAAAAGCTCATTCTTATACTTTTCAAAGAAATCTTCAAGACATTCAGGAATGTGACTGCCCTTTACAGCCTTTAACTTACACAATTATTCTTCCTGTGCAATAATAGCTAATCTATAAATCTAGATTAATCTGACATCCCGACCCATTATTAAAAATAAATAAATCCGAAACATTTATTTTTTTTCAGTGTTTAGAATTAGCAGACGGAATTTGGCCATTAAACTGTAAATGATCATTAATCACAATTTATGTGAACTTGAAGTGGCTGACAGCCTGAACACGATTAGCCTAAAGGACAAATTTTCAAGAATTCTGTTGAAATCGAGGGAAGGTTTCTTCTTCGATTATCAATCCAATTTCTTTTAAGTCGTTCACTCTCTCCTTCTCAGTCTTTGACAATGGTATATGTCTCTGTCTGTCTGTCTGTTTGTCAGCCTTCTTCTCCTCTCCATGTCACTTTACCAACCATCGACAGTAAGTTTATCTGTGGTTATCTGTCTGTGCTTGTTTCCCTCTCTCTCTCTCTCTCTCTCTCTCTCTCTCTCCATTTCGTAAGACGAGAACAGCAGCAGACGAACAAAGGCAGCAGAGCCATCTCTCGACATTGGAACCTTTGACTCGGAATCCAAAACTGTGCGGGGGACATCAACCCATTAGTCTTTAAAATAAATGACGTCATTACCGTTTTGTTCATACAAATATGGAAATCTTATTACCTGGCATTAACTCTAATGAGGTCCGCTTCTATTTACCTTGGTCCCTTAATTCAATATTTGCTCCGTTTTACCGTTTTTCCTCAACCCCCCCTTTATTTCTTCTTTCGTTTTTTTTTTCAACCGACGTCCACCTAATAAGGGGAGAGGTCATTTCCGGGGTAAAAATAGGGATCATATTAGTGGTTAGACTTCAGATTCACCGAGAGAGAGAGAGAGAGAGAGAGAAGAGAGAGAGAGAGAGAGAGGTTCTTCACTACAGCTTACGTAACCGAGTCAGATCAGTCCTTTGCGATTCTAAGGCAAATTTTGTGGTAATACACCTTTTATCTCAGGTGTAACCACTACACTTACCCTATCTAATCCACTGCTAACGCAAAACACATACATGCATACATACATACATACATACATACATACATACACGTAAGCACGCACGCACACACTAAATTTAGTATACATATGTGAGCGTGTATAATACGTATGATTATATATATATATATAATATATATATATATATATATACTATATATATATATATATATATGTAAACGTATACCACACACACACACACACACACACACACACACACACACACATATATATTATATATATATATATATATATATATATATATATACTCTTCACCCCAATGGCAACCAACAACAATCGACTTACTACCAGGTACATTTCCGCCTACTAGATCAAATGAAAAAGTGGGAAGGATATGGAAAATACAACTTCTACAGTAAAAATATAAAATGGTCAGAAATAAATGAAGAATTAAACAAAGATTGGGATAATATTTTCGTAAGTGATGACATAAGGGTAAATACGGAGATATTATATAAAATATTAGAGAAAATAGTGGATAAATATATACCGAAGAAGAAAAGTAAATCATCAGTCATGCATACTAAGAGACAGAAGGATCTTGTTCCAGAAAATCAGAAAGTGGAAAAAAGGTCTTGCAAAAGAAAAAAATGCATGGAAAGTTATAGAACTAAAAAGTAAGATAGAAAAATGCAGAACCAAAAGATTACACAATCAAAAGAAATTAAAAACGGGACTTGGAAGAAAAAACCCTAATAAATATCAAGCAAAACCCAAAACTATCATACTCATACGCGAAAAAGATGAATAAAAGAAGAATAGAAATAGGCCCTCTAAGAATTGAAGGGAGATTAACGAATGAAAAAAAGGAAATTTGCAACATATTGGCAGAACGATATAAGAGAGAATTCACCCCTAGAATAGATAATGAAGATAATGATATAAAAGTAAGGGATGAAAATAGTGAATATTTAGCTGACATAGATATTAATGAAGCTGATATTGTGCAGGCTATTAATGAAATTAAAAATGGAGCTGCAGCAGGGCCTGATGGAGTTCCTGCTATTTTGTTAAAGAAAGTAGTTCATTCTATCGCAAAGCCACTTGCAATATTATTAAGACAAAGTGTAGATACAGGCAAGATTTATGATGAGCACAAATTAGCATATATTACCCCTACTTTCAAAAGTGGATCAAGACTAGAGGCAAGTAATTATAGACCTGTGAGTCTAACATCACGTTTCATCCGAAAAGACACCTTTGGCTCCGATTCACCTCGTTTTCCCGACCCTTTTAGCATTCCTACCTCTATGTTTCCATTTAATATTCACTTTAATAGTATCGAGATTCGGTGAGAGTTGTATCACCATATAAATAAATCGAACGATCGTATCTAATTGTTTGCCTATCCCATCGGCCTTCAAGAAACAAAGTTATCATTGCAATTCAGTTGCTCGTTTTAGCACAATGCATGTTATTGTCTTACGTCATGCAAATCCTTTCATATGGATCTTCAACGCTCAGTTCGTCGTGGTCCTTTAAGCCGATTGTTTGTTTGCATGGTGTTTTTACGTTGCGTGGAACCACTGATTATTCAGCAACGGGACAAACGGCTTTACGTGGCTTCCGAACCACGTCGAGAGTGAACTTCTATCACCAGAAATACACATCTCTAACCCCGCAGTGGAATGCACGAGAATCGAACTCGCGGCCACCGAGGTGACAGGCAAAGACTACAAACCACGCCACTGAGGCGCTCCTTTAGGCCGATGATTCCCGGTGACAGGCAAAGACCATACCAACCACGCCACTGAGGCGCTCTTTTAGGCCGATGATTCCCAGTCTTCTTCTGGATCTACCTCCTGATTCCTATCAACTGGGACCTCCGTGACACAAAAGTACATTCTAATCATCTGAGCTGGTGGTATTCTAGCTTCCTTTAAAAACTAATATTCTATCCTCGTCCGTATGACGTATAATATCACCCTCTATGAATAGTATCCTGCCCTCCTCCTCCAACAGAAGTATTCCGCCAACTAGGATATTCTTCTTCCTCCTCCAAAGGCGCGAAAAGATTAGACGATACAAATCGCTCCTGTTCTTAGGTGCGACACTTAGATAATGACGCAAAAATGTGGGACGATCTAGAGGACGAAAGACATAAAAGGCCAATGAAACTTCTATAAGAGTAATTGGACAACTTTTCCTCATCTATTGGAGCCTCTGGCCTGTTGCACTCCATGTCTATATAGCAGGATGGAGGAGGGGGGGGGATGTGGCCATGGCAGGGGGCAGGGAGAGTCGGGTGGTTGGCAATGGGAAATGGGAATATTGGGAATGGGATGAGGCGGTGAGGAGAAAAAGATGGGGAGAGTGGAAAGATAAGAAGAAGAAGAAGGAGGAGGAGGAGGAGGAGGAGGGAAAGGACTGATGTCACAAACACCAGGGTCATAGATTAAGAGGCGAAAAGAAAGATCATCCAATCAAATAATCACCTTAAATTTCGCTGTCCGGGTGATTTGTAAATCATTCAGTGTCTCCATTTGGCGCAGAAGCTCATTATTCTAGAAACTTAGACAACGAATGGTAGCAATTAACTGAAAACAGCAAATCTGATAAGTGGTCACTCGTAATGATTAAAGAAACGAGAGCAAAGTATACCAGAGAAAGAGGGAGGGAGAGAGAGAGAGAGAGAGAGTGGTCTTAATATCTTTTATACATCCATATTTCTAGAAAAACTCTTAAAAGTACTTTATCTTAGCTCAAGTTAAGTATATCTTAAACTTAGTTTAACCAGACCACTGAGCTGATTAACAGCTCTTCCAGGGCTGGCCCGAAGGATTAAATATTTTTACGTGGCTAGGAACCAATTGGTTACCTAGCAACGGGACCTACAGGTTATTGTGGAATCCGAACCATATTATATCTAGAAATCAATTTCTATCACCAGAAATAAGTTCCTCTGATTCCGCGTTGGCCGAGCCGAGAATCCAACTTCGGACCACCGGGTTGGTAGGCGAGCGCAAAAACCACTCGTCCAACGAGAAACTATCTTAGCTCAAAAGAGCACAAAACTGGCTTTTAAGTATTACTGAGGAGAAAATATGTTTTCCACTTCTGCGCTAAAATCTCGAAGATTCTTCCAAAGTAAAATGATACATCGATTGGAACATAGGGCGAGCCCCAGAAAGTATACCGGAAAGTGTCTGCTTCTCCCGTCATGTCAAAAAAAAAAAAAAAA
>NC_087218.1:69956205-69976205 GCF_015104395.2 Macrobrachium nipponense | reverse complement strand
GTAGTGATAAGACAAGCGTATCCACCAAAAAAAAAAAAAAATTCAAGAAGTTAAAATAATGACAAACATTCAAATGTATTACAGTATAATGCTGCCGCAGAGCCAGGTAAATTCCCATAAAAATATGAAAAGAAAATGACTGAAAAAGCGTTTCTTTGCGAACAAAACTAGAAACAAAGGATAAACAGAATAAATGGTCGAAATGGAACATAAAATTAGACAAAAATTACATGTGAAAAAATATATTTAAAAATATTTAAAGAAATCAGAGAGAAATAGGAGAGAGAGAAAAAAGTGTAGACAGTAGAACAAGGGAGACAAAGAACCAGAAGAAAAGGAGAAAATGGAACGTAAAAGACGACAAAAAAAAGCTAAAAAAAGATTTTGAGCCAAAAGATGCAAATCTCTCGATCGCTGGGTCTTTCGAAGCTCCTCTCAAACGACGTCCTTCTCATTCCTGATCTCAGAATGGCTTCCCCCATTTTCCCTCTTATTTTCTCTCTCTCTCTCTCTCTCTCTCTCTTGCATCCCCCTTCCTCTACAATATTATTTTCCCTTTGCAAACATCTGTTACACATTCTGTTCCATGTCCCGACAGCTGCCTCGTTCGCTTTCTCATCAGTCTCCATTACAAGGTATTTTTATCTCTCTCTTTTCCTCCATCTCTCATTCTACGTTTATGAAACTTTTGCCTCATTTCTCTTCCCGTTGAACCTTTGCTTTATCCATATTTTATGAAATAACTCTTGACTCATCGTACAGTTCACTTACCTACGGACGGAATGCCTCTTTTCATTTTTATATGAAATTACTTCTGGTTTTGCCACTCTATTTCTTTTTCATACTTATCTTTAAAACGATCTTTTCTGATGATTCTACGCTTCCACTCGACATCATTATCATCATCATCATCCGCATTCTCCATCGTTCTCCTCAGGATGACGAAGGGACGCCCATAATGCGACAACTCCATTAAACCAGTTTTAACCAGTTCTCTACGACGCGGAGGAATTCCCGACTTTTTCCGTCGAATGCTTACTCCTGTCTGTGTCCATTTGCGAGATCTGGGCGGTCATTGAGTCTTCCGAGGAGCCCCAGAGAGCATCTCGCTCCCCGCAATTTTTCATCTCCCTTTGAAATACGATCTGCGATCTCCTCCCAGGTTTGCCATTCTGCCGCGCAAATGGTCCCAAACATTCCCGCGCTTTTATGATTCCAGACTCTTTCTTTTTCCATCTTCGGTCGAGATTCCCTTTTCGTCTGATTTATTTACATCAATGGCGGGATGAATTGATGATGTTCTTGACTTAATAAAAATAAGAGAACGAGAAATATTAGGTTGCAGGAGACGATGATGTGAGAATATTTCCCGAAGAGTCTATACATGACTGGGATGAGATGGAGCAGAAGCACTTGACATGAGGGATTGGACAGAGTAGCAATGAATTAAGACGAGATCCAGCAGTCAATGTAGGGCGTGAATCTGGAAAGATTAAAGAACTTCTCTTCCTCTGTGTTTCCAGGAATATTCAAGAACTTCTCTTCCTTTGTGTTTCCGAAAATACGAACTCTTTCCTTTCCTGTGTTTCCAGAAATATTTAAGAACTTCTCTTCCTTTGTGTTTCAAGTATCATTAAGAACTTAATTTCCTTTGTGTTTCCAGATTTAGAACTTCTCTTACCTTTGTGTTTCCAGAAATATTTAAGAACTTCTCTTCCTTGTGTTTTCCAGAAATATTTAAGAACTCTTTCCTTTGTGTTTAGAAAAATTTATTTAAGAACTTCTCCTTTTTTGGTTTCCCGAAATATTTAAGAACTTCTTTCTTTGTGTTTTCAGAAATATTTAAGAACTTCTCTTCCTTTGTGTTTCCAGAAATATTTAAGAACTTCTCTTCCTTTGTGTTTCCTAGAAATATTAAGCAATTTTTCCTTTGTTGTTGCCGAAATATTTAAAGAACTTAACTTTCATTTGTGTTTCAGAAATATTAAGAACTTCTCTTCCTCTGTGTTTCCAGAAATATTTAAAGAACTTCTCTTCCTTTGTGTTTCTTTAAGAAATTTCTTTAAGAATTTCTTCCTTTCAATGTGTTTCTAGAAATATTTAAGAACTTCTTTCCCTTTGTGTTGCAAAGAAATATTTAAGAACTTCTCCTTCCGTGTGTTTCCAGAAATTTACAGAACTTCTCTCATTTGTGTTTCCAGAAAATATTTAAGAACTCTCTCCTTTGTGTTTCCAAGAAATAATTTAAGAACTTCTTTCCTTTGTGTTTAGAAATATTTTAAGAACTCTCTCTTTGTGTTTCCGAAATATTTAAGAAACTTCTTCCTTTCTTTGTGTTTCCAGAAATATTTAAGAACTTCTCTTCCTTTGTTGTTTTTCAAAATATTTAAGAACTTCTTCCCTTTGTTTCCTTTAGAAATATTTAAGAACTTCCTCTTTCTCTGTGTTTCCAGGAAATAATTAGAACTTCTCTTTTCAATTGTAAGTTTCCAGAAATATTTAACTTTCTCTTCCTTTGTGTTTCCAGAAATATTTAAGAATTTCTCTTTCCTTTGGTGTTTCCAGAAATATTTAAAACTCTTCCTTTGTGTTTCTAGAAATATTTAAGAACTTCTTCTTCTTTGTGTTTCCAGAAATATTCAAGAACTTCTCTTCCTTTGTGTTTCCAGAAATATTTAAGAACTTCTCTTCCTTTGTGTTTCAAGTATCATTTAAGAACTTCTCTTCCTTTGTGTTTCCAGAAATATTTAAGAACTTCTCTTCCTTTGTGTTTCTAGAAATATTTAAGAACTTCTCTTCCTTTGTGTTTCAAGTATCATTTAAGAAGTTCTCTTCCTTTGTGTTTCCAGAAATATTAAAGAACTTCTCTTCCTTTGTGTTTCCAGTAACATGTAAGAACTTCTCTCCCTTTGTGTTTCCAGAAATATTCAAGAACTTCTCTTCCTTTGTGTTTCCAGAAATATTTAAGAACTTCTCTTCCTTTGTGTTTCCAGAAATATTTAAGAACTTCTCTTCCTTTGTGTTTCCAGAAATATTTAAGAACTTCTCTTCCTTTGTGTTTCCAAAAATATTTAAGAACTTCTCTTCCTTTGTGTTTCTAGAAATATTTAAGAACTTCTCATCCTCTGTCTTTCCAGCAATATTCCAGAACACTTCCTATACGTGTCCAGTAACATTTGAATGCACTAAAAGCAGACCATCTCGTCTGAGGACAGACGTTCACAACAACCAATTCCTTGATCAGTGACAGACCAGGCCACCTTTTTAGTGTGATTTCTTCGGTGACTGAGTGGATAACATATTTGCTTGGTATTTATAATAATAATAATATCCTTTATTTCGGTTCAAGACCATATACAATGAACATACAAAATACACAGTAACATACACAATCTAGATATATGAGTCAACATGATAGGAAAAATTAGTAATCGGCACTTATCCACAAAATAGCTGAGGTAGCATAAAAGATAGTAATCATAATACTGGTAATAGTAATAATATTGGTGAGAAAAAAAAATGCATTGAGAGTTATAACAGTTAGTGCACAAATTATATAGCTTAAATTTCACTAGAGACCTTAGGTGGTTACAGTAGTCTGGTCCAGAGGGCTAAATACATAAATTGAATGTATGTAATATATATATATATATATATATATATATATATATATATATATATATATATATATAAAACTTTAACTTGATAGTAATCACAGAAATAATGAAAAAATAAAATATCAGCAATAAATATAATAATGACAAAATCTGCAGATGACATCTTGCTAATACAGAGATTAAGTCCTTTAGGAGACAAAGGCCTCATTTTCCCATCTTTCCCACAATTTAGATCTTCCTCTTGCTTCACTCCTTAGGATGCTTTGTATGAGCGAGTTGCCGCTGTTTCTCATTGGCCGGTTGTTCAGATTTTAAGGGGGGACTCTGATTAATTGAGAAGTAGTTTCAGTTTTGCCGGTGATTTTCTAAAACATTTGATATTTCAGTTTACCATCTTACGGTGACATTAAAATAGATGAGGTTTATATTGGTTAAATTCATGAAAGCCTAATTAGAATAGCAATAAAATACTTATTCAAGACTAAATAATCGAATTTTTCATGTGATGTTTCACCCGAAATAATGAATGAAATTCTGGTCTCAAAAACCGACCAAAAATAATCCACATAAAAGATGAATACGAGCAAAGAGAACTTGTGTTATTCTATTATCATGATGAATGAGAATTTCAAACGTTAATGCTAACAAATTGTTAATTAAAATGAATTGTTATATCTTTTAAACTAGATATATTCCCCTTTTTCCACGAAAAATATATACACGCACTCACTCCGGCGATCTTGAGCCTCGATGAAACCCAGTGTTCGAAGAATGTTGGCAATTTCTCCAGATGTAAAGAAAACTGTTAGTTGCAGAAGCAACATCACGGAACATAACAACAAAATAGACTCGAGATACAGGCAAAGATGTTTGTGTTATGCTACGAAATAACAGAACCTGAGATTTTCTCTTGAGGAAGCTAAACATACACTTTTAGTTCCGGGAAGTTCTCTGTTATCACAAAACCAGAGATCCGGTTGTTTGGTCAAGATATCTCGAGGATTTACGAATACAGATTCATCTCCGGCTTGACTACTGTCATAGGAAAATTCCAGCATACACATAGGCAGTTTATACATATCCATGAAGGAGGTGTACGAAGAGGATCAAGTTGTGGAAGTTTTCTGAAGGAGTTCAGATTTAATTAAATAGGAAAGTGATGTTGAGCAATGCGTCGATTTTCATTAGAACATACCCCCTTTGTGAATATAGAAATGAGATATTATGTGTATATATATATATATATATATATATATATATATATATATATATATATATATATATATATAATATATGATATATATATAAATATATATATGTATATATATATATATATAAGAGAATACCACAGGAAAATGATAGGCCGATATCAAGCGCTTTCGTCTTTACTGAGACATTGATTCGTTCCTTGACAATGTCTCATAAAGACGAAAGCGCTTAGATTTCTCCCTATCATTTTCCTGTAGCATTTGCTTATTTAATGAAGTCATGTGCATCTACTCTGATTTTTAAGCAAAAAATGTGTATATATATATATATATATATATATATATATATATATATATATATATATATATATATATATATATATATATATATATATATATATATATATATATATTACATACACTCACCCAACACACACGGGATGAGAACGTAGGTGTCGGTGACCACTCTTGTTACGGACACCAATAACTTATCAACATCAATCAATCAATCCTATTTGGATGAGATGAGAGCATTAGGTTTCGTCAATTCAGTCTGCGAGTTAAGTTAAAAACAAATTAATATATCCGTTATCTCTCAAGAACCATTTCCTAATAAACCAAAACTATTTTCCTTAAGGATAATACTCTCAACTTCCAAGGTTCAGCCTCTCAAACAATAGATGAACAAAGCACACTCCTTTAAGAACTCCTGATCATTTTCTTGATTGGTACCTCCTCAGATTCTAATGCTCCCGTGACCTTTCTATCTATCTATCTCTCTTTCGCTTTACCGAAACCATTATAAACCGGGATGATACACCTATGATTTTCCCTGTTAACTTTCTCCTAAGCCAAAGATCCCGTTCCCAAAATGACCCCAGGGGGGGCGGGGGTAAACAGTCTGAGGTGTTTGTCTGTTTGCAAAGGATTAGTTGTGGGACCTCGACCGCTCTCTCTCTCTCTCTCTCTTGCCCTTCTCCAACCGTTTTACGTATTTCCTACGATTTGATTTTCCTTTTTTTTTTTGAGCTTCTGTTTCTCTTTGCTAGACTATCAATTTCCCTTTGAAAGTAGATATCAGCATATGTTAAAAAAAATATTTCAATAAATACTTCATCAAGAAACTCGTAAAACAATTTCTATTTGACGTAATACACACAAAAATTTTTATATTTGGTAAACCATATTTTTTCAGTTGGATTTATGCAGGTTAAGAAAAGTAAATCTAGATAAACCTTGCTAATTTCATCAGTTAATTCATATAAAATGCGGTAGAATTATGCAAAACTATATACATCTTCTCAATGACAGAAAAAAACGGCATCACTGAAGGCTGAAACTGGAGTTTAGAAGAAAAGAAAAGTCTTATCTTACAAATTAAGGGAAAAATTCCTTATCTGTAAAAATACCAGTTACAGAATGAGCACCCAAAGGCGCTCACAGTAACATATCTATAAGGGATGACGAGTGAAAAAAATGGGATGCATGTGGGAAGAACTTGAAGAGAATCTTTACATCTCTGAAAAATGAGAGCAAGGTCCTACATTTTTAGAAAGCTACATAGATCAACCTCAAAATGGAAGAACAATTAGGCTACATAACCACAGGTGCACCTGTGCAGGTGTACCTGATGAGAAACAGGTGTAACTGTTTCTCATCCAAAGGTTCAGTTAAACCTCCACAGGTATACCTTTCAGCGTTCAACCAGATCATATCTGAAGAATAAAGGCTTAATCTAACAATCCTGGCAAAAAAAAAAAAAAAAAAAAAAAAAAGAGCGATTCCCGTTTCTGTCAGGAGTGTACGAGTGTGTAAACTTAGTTGTTTTGGTGCAAGAGTATATGAAGAGTACATGTACTCAGAGACCTGTTCAGGTAGACTTACACAGGTATACCTGAAGGTGTGTATCCTGATAGTCCTTCCACTTGGAGGTGGATCTGTAGCTTCCTTCCGACTTGGGACCCTATTCTTATTCTCTCTCTCTCTCTCTCTCTCCTTCTTGACTGTTTGGCCACTGGGCCAAATAAGAACAGTATTTTGCCCTTCCTTATGGCCTAAATAAAAAGAATATTATTTGGTTACCAGTTCTGTTGGCCGTCTGTCTCCAAGTATACGTGCCCAGCGCCAAAATTAAATTATTTCTGATATCGTGCTAATACCTTCTTAAAACGAAGACAAAACTGTCGCAGTAAATTCTTGAAATAGGGTGAAACTTGAAATATTTTTTTTCTATCTATAACGTATAAGGCATTTCCCCGTATTTGTCCCGGTATCGGACAATATAGTTAATCTAAATGTTTTCATTGTATCTTGTTGTTTGCATGGTAAGTTTTACGTTGCATGGAACCAGTGGTTATTCAGCAACGGGACAAACGGCATTACGAGACTTCCGAACCACGCCGAGAGTGAACTTCTATCATCAGAAATACACATCTCTCACCCCTAAATGGAATGCCCGAGAATCAAACTCGCGGCCACCGGTTTTTATTGTATCTATAACAATAAAACATGGAATACAAATGCCACGAGTGACTTTGAATGAGCAACCTTCTCAGACAAGGGCATTGCGTCATTGACAATCGGCAGAGGTGTCATCTTACTTTTCGTTGTTACTATGATTCGTCATAAATAACAATCGAGTTTTCTGTTTGAAACTTTCAGCCACGGCCGGTTTATCGGCACCTATAGCGGTACCAGACGAACGGTCATGGCCAGCTTTAACTTTGAATAAAACGAAATGAAATCCTGAGGTTAGAGGGCTGCAATTTGCTATGTTTGATGATTGGAGGGTGGATGATCAACATACTAGTTTGCAGTCCTCTAGCCTCGGTAGATTTTATGATCTGAAGGCGGACGGATTCTAACTGCGTGAGAACGATGGGCGCAGTCGCCGATGAATGAGTAGGCCTACCTTCCATTAAAATATTCCCTCCTACTTGGAGTGGTCGTTTCTGGTCCTCTAAGCCAATTAAACAAAGGGCTGAAGTTCCACATCATTTCAACATCATATTTTCTGTCTAAGGATCTTTCGTATCTTAATCAGGAGTGCCGCCTTCTCGTTAGCAAATTCAAACAAGCCTAACGGTCACTATCTTAAAAGGGTAGGGCCTGTTACCGAAAGACATCAGTATTTAGGGTTTCATAATGTCTTGTTGGCCCTATTCATAAGCGTACGTGAATAAGCAACATTTCCAAATCTCTTGTCTACTTTCCAGTGTCCCTCCTTTTCAACAACTGAAACTGTTAAAAATAACTTCTTTGCTTTTTGCTAAACATAGCTCTTTAATATTTACTCTTAGGAATAAATAACATTTTCCTAAGCAAACGAAGGTAATGTTAGGATTGGCTCTTTTCCAGTTAGATATAAAAACTAAAGAGTAGAAAATGTTCCTGGAAAGAGAGAGGAGACGACAGACCCTCGACTTTCAAAATCTGACTTGAGGACTAATTACTCGTAGTAATACCTTTCAGCTTTCTGAAGTACTGGGTATCTGACGCAGTACATTATCTTTTTGAGAATATCAACATGTCATATGACAAAGGAAATTTCCTTTTGAAAAACAAGAGCCGCGATAAAACAACGCGCACACACGCACGCACACGCAAAAGCGCGCTCGAAATTGTGAGCGTCAATTACGCGTGTGCATATTTGCATGCGGGAGATGAAGGCGTCAGCTTGTGAATCACGAGATTAAACTGCTCCATTCTTTGTTGATGATGAACAGTTCCAGCGTTCATCAAAGACGGGACGAGTCAGTACACTTCCCGGGTGGGTCATATCACATTTGAACAAGAATATTAACACCGTATTTTTGGGCGCTGCAGTGTACACTGCTCTGCGTACTGTGCTACGCGCAAGTCGAAGGAATCGGGGTTTAAAATGGAAAGAGAGAGAAAGAGAGAGGAGAGAAGAGAGAGAGAGAGAGAGAGAGAGAGAGAGAGAAGAGGCGTGAAAAATGATTTCAATCTGGCGAAAAGAAGTTAAGCAAACCGCGTGATGGAATTACTCGGTAGTTAGGCGCCTTTTTACCTACAAAACTTAATCAAGCCAGAAATTGTTTTGTGGTGTAAACGGGCGATTTACAGCGAAGAGCAACGGCGTCTATCAAAAAAGATTTATATATATATATATATATATATATATATATATATATATATATGTATATGTGTTATGTGTGTGTGTGTGTGTGTGTGCGTGTGCATGTATATGATATAATAATTATTATTATATATATATATATATATATATATATATATATATATATATATATGTATGTATATATATATGTGTGTGTGTGTGTGTGTGTGTGTTTGTGTGTGTGTGCATGCATATCATATAAATAAATATTATATATATATATATATATATATATATATATATATATATATATATATATATATATATATATATCTATATGATATTATACATATATATACATATATATATATATATATATATAATATATATATATGTATATTATATATCTATATATATATATATATATATATATATATATATATACATAATATACATACATACCTAAAAATGATGATTGTCGAAAATTGAGTTGATGTAGTTGCCCCAGATTATTTCAAAATAATTTATTTACTCCAAAATCGTCAATGACAAAAATATTACCCACTGTAGTTATTAACTGGACAACAATCAAAAGAATAACAGCATTCGATTACGACTTGCATAAAACACCTGACCGAATAACAGCTAAACACATCGAATCTAAAGTATTTCAAGTAATTTTGAAGTACGTAAGATATCCAAGGAATTATCATTATTATTTTTTTTTCTTTTTGTCTATCACAGTCCTCCAATTTGAGTGGGTGGTATTTATAGTGTGGGGTTGTAGGTGGCATCCTGTCTCTTTAGGATCCGATCATTTTTTTTTACTTTGTGCGCTGTTTCTAGGAGCACACTCTTCTGCGTGAGTCCTGGAACTACTTCAGCCCCTAGTTTTTCCAGGTTTCTTTTCAAGGATCTTGGGATCGTGTCTAGTGTTCCTATGATTATGGATACAATTTCCATTGGCATATTCCATAACCTTCTTATTTCTATTTTCAGGTCTGGATATTTATCCATTTTTTCCCTTTCTTTCTCTTCAACTCTGGTGTCTCATGGTATTGCGGCATTAATGAGTGATGCTCTCTTCCTGGTTTTGTCAATCAACGTCACGTCTGGTCTATTTGCACCATCACCCTGTCTGTTCTGATACCATGGTCCCAGAGGATCTTTGCCTGGTCGTTTTCTATCACTCATTATTATTATTATTATTATTATTATTATTATTATTATTATTATTATTATTATTATTATTATTATTATTACGTGCCCACGTTCATATGAAAAGAGCCTTAAAGTACAATAATTTGCTTAAAGAAACGCGCAGAACAAAAGTTAGAGAAACAAGGCAAAGATATTATTGCGATGCAGAAAAAGCTATAAAATAAATTAAATCTTGATTTTTAAAAAATAGAGAAAAATGGATAAACGTGCGATAATCTCACACCCACAAAAACATTCTGAAACAACCTGGGAAATATAATTGAACATAACTATATCAAGAAAAACAATTACGTCATTACATTTCGTAAATATCTAAATAGATCCCTGCAACTAGAGAGTTCCGTCCGTAAATTACACATTGCAGGATTCCCAGGGATTACTGAGAGGTGCTTAGCTGACAGAAGTTGGGGGAAGTTTCTGTTGATCTCAGACGCACTTCAGGGATACAGGCGCCCAAGCAGCGGGAAAGATGCAAGGAGAAATGGAAAGGAACTTCCTTCATCGACTGAAGTTACCTGAAAATATTCTTGCTTTCACAATATACATAAATTCAAAGAATATCATCTTGATTTCACAACATTCATAACTTCAATAAAAATCACTTTGCCTTCACAACATATATAAATTCAAAGAAAATCATCTTGCTTTCACAACATACATAAATTCAAATAAAATCATCTTGATTTCACAACATACATAAATTCAAAGAAAATCATCTTGATTTCACAACATACATAAATTCAAAGAAAATCATCTTGATTTCACAACATACATAAATTCAAAGAAAATCATCTTGATTTCACAACATACAAAACTTCAGTGAAAATCGTTTTTATTTCACAACATACATAAATTCATGATTGCACAACATACATAAATTCAAAGAAAATCATCTTGATTTCACAACATACGTAACTTCAATGAAAATTATCTTTATTTCAAAACATACAAAAATTCAAAGAAAATCATCTTGATTTCACAACATTCATAACTTCAATGAAAATCATCTTAGTTTCACAACATTCATAGCTTCAATGAAAATCATCTTGTTTTTCCAACATACTTTGCTTCAATACAAATCACCTTGGTTTCACAACATATTCAAAGAAAATCACCTTGCTTTCACAACATTCATAACTTTAATGAAAATCATCTTGCTTTTACAACATGCCTAACTCCAATAAAAATAATTTTTCTTTCACAACATAACTTCAGTAAAGTAGTTTTATTTTTTTATTTTGTGATTTTTTCTTATAAGGAGAGGCCGGCTGAATGGCAATACAGTTTAAACGCGACTCAGTTTAAACCTTACTTGATTTACTGCACTCGGAAGTAAGGGGAGGAGTCTGGGGGAATTTTCCCTTTAATCTCTGTTAACTACAAAAGGCCAAAATGAACAGGCAACCCAATAACTCCGTTTAATCCAAATTTGATGAAAAGAAAATAATGGAAGGAAGGGGAAAATGAATGGGAGAGAATAAAAAATGAGGCTCCTGCACGTAGGGTAGCGACAGGCTTATACATCTTGAAGAAAGGGAGACAGCACAAAAGATAGCGATAGGCTTACGTCCTGAAAGAAAGGAGCTTCTAGAGCACGAGGTAAACAAAAGGTAGAAGGGAAATTCGCAACCTTCCAGGTGTATGCAATAGCAGGAAACTTTGAACACATTTCTTGATATAATTCAACTTATTGCATTTCAATACTTGAATGTTCTTCAGTTCTTCTCTAATCTGCACTCCGATCTTGTGAACACTAGCAAATGTTCGGTGCCTCCAAGATACAGTTGGTATCTATTCCATGTCATCTCTCCTATCACATTTTTAGACCTGTTCTTTTCCGTCTACATATTGGGAGTTCCTGTTACTTGTAGCTATCTTTGAAACAGGATTCATATTGTTCCATCTGCTCTCTAAACATTTATCGCTACACATTTTTTATAGCTATAGTGACCTCTTTAAGTTTGTCTAATTCCCGTCTCCTTTTTTGATACTCATATTACCAAACGCTTTATATACCAGAGCATTATGAAAAAGTTGAGAAATCCGTGGTGGGATTCAAATCCGAACACGCTAGGTAAGTTAAGCAAAGATGTTTATGTCACCCTTAAACATATTTAGTGAGCTACATTCTCTATGCATTCTACTGGTAACACGTCGGCCCCTACTCCACTGAAATTAAAAGATGGAATTCTCATTGTTACGCCTGTAAGGCCAACTCTTCTTACACTGGGAATTCAGGAATACTCAGACTACAAGAGTCAGTGAATGTTTCTTTCCATTATTCTGAGCTTTTTCCTGGATTCTCGTGGAATTTCTTAACTCTAAAGAAAGGTACATCGCTTCATTTATATATGCAAGCCACATTTTCTTCTTTCCCCTTCTACTGTTTTCTACGGGGCTGGGCTATACTGAGGCAGTAGGATTGCCCTCACATCGGTCTCTGCAGTTACGTGAATTTCCAAAGATCTAACTACACAAAACGTATCTAGATGATTTTTGAAGGAATTAGTCCGGGACATTCTGAAGTCAAACCTTGCATTATCTTCTCTGACTTTGATCCTTGAAACGCACGAATAACCTCAGCAAATTCCAGATAACATCGAATAAATATTCAATAAGCGTGTGATGATAATACACTGAGTCTGGATTTGGAGATAGGTGCATGCTCGACTTAGAATGAAGATTCCTTGGAAAATAAGCTCTCTCTCTCTCTCTCTCTCTCTCTCTCTCTCTCTCTCTCTCTCTCTCTCCTGACAATGTGGTGTTTGTTGCATAGCATAATAATGATAATAATTTTGACAACAATTAGTAAGAGTAAATCTTTGAGACAAGTGAACATCCACATTTTCCAGAATGTTACAGGAAAGGTGACCGGACAGAGAACACAAATACTATGAAATATGCAATTCCAGAATTGGCCAATTCAGTGATTGTTTTCTTTTTTTTTCGGCTCGGACTCAATAAGGACGCTGGACAGTCCGTCCCATTGCCAGCCTCATTTGCAAGAAAACGAAATGAAAAGAAAAAAAAACGCCTTTGGGCATTTATGCTTGTGTCCCCCGCATGCCATAAACCTTAGGGCCACTGGTAGAACTATATCCATGAAGGCAAATGATTATTGCAACAGCTCTCTCAAAACAAGACTATTTCGGTAACAGTAACGAAGCCTCATTGCTTTCGCTCTGGTAATTGTCTTGGTCCTGTATAACGAAAAGAAAATAACGCCAAAACAAAATGGCAGCTGGGCTCAATAAATATTACAACAACCTAGTTAGCCACGAATAATTTAAAACCAGCTGTTGCAAAGATAACATGAATCTGTCATCATAAATCTTCTCATTTTGACCGTGGAAACTGTTATCTTTGAAGACAAAGCGCCGAAAAATTGACACACTGAAGGGCACAAGCAACATACACAGATAACATTCTTGTACAGCGAAACCAAATGAAGGTTAATTTTGTCATTATACTTCGAGGTGATTTCTAGTACATTTAGGTCAGGAAAGTACCATCAGCTGACTATTTTTGCTCTCATTATTATTTGTACTGCTATCATCAATAGCCAAAATCTATCAAAGGATTTCCCTTTCATTCCTTCCAAGTTATATTTAATTAATGGATAATATTCTCAAGTTGTTACACTGATCACAATGGCCGCAGCTATTCCAGAATGTTTAGAAGTACGGAAAGAAATTCCTCTGCCTCCTAGATTGGATATATAGATCTATTTCAAACGTTGAGTTCTAACCGTGAAACGTAGCCCAAAACTTTGGAGAAAGACAATAAAGGAAAGATAAAAAAAAATATAGACTCAAGAACATCAAACATATTAAAATGATCAAGAGACGGAGACGGATGGATTTGCCGAAGTCGACCCCCTTGTCACTGCACAAAAGATTATGTCGTCCTAAAATGACTAATTCCCTCATGTTACAATTTCCTGCTAAATACAATCCCCTCTGAATTAAGTTCCCATAGAATGACATTTTCCATGAAATATCTTACTTTCCTTAATTTCCATTACCGAGAATTACCTATGGCATCAAATTCCCTTGCCTTTTTCACATTTCCGTTACCCCGGATTCATCTAACCTTCCCAACCATGTGCCAATGTTCCAAACATTTTCCTTTCTTTTCGTCAATTTGTTAAAATCTCACTGGTATTGCTAAGCTTGACTTTTTCGCAGGCCCAGCTTGTTATCTTCTCAAATTCTAATTCACCCCATTGGAAGATTAATCAACAAATCCTAATTTTCTACCAGAAAAAAACGTCAAAATAGTATATGTGCATTCCATTGGTGTCTAAGCACTTTTAATAATTTTCGACCATCAAACATATTCAGTAACAATTTAATGAGAAACTCTCTGGTTTTCGATAACTGATAACCGATATTTTTCATCAATCATAACAATAACGTAACGGGACAAAACCCACATACATCCTTAACCTGATTTGCTACACAAAAGTACTCGGGAAAAAAATCTATCTATCTATCTATCTATCTATCTATCTATCTATCTATTATCTATCTATCTAATCTATCTATCTATCTATATATATATAATATATATATATATATATATATATTATATATTATATATATACATATATATATATTATATATAATATATATATATATATATATATATATTATATATATATATATATATATATACATACACACACACACACACACACACCCCACACACACACAGCATATATATATTATTATATATAGATTAATTCTAACACGCAGTCCTCCTATTATTGTGATCGTTGTCGACATTTGGAACATAATGTAGTAATGCATGACACACACACACACACACACACACACACACACATATATATATATATCATATATATATATATATATATATATATATATATATATATACAAACTCTCACGTAAAGACAGTCATGCATTACAACATTGTTCATAAATGTTGACAACGATCACAATAATAGGAGGACTCAGTGTTAGAAGTAATTACCTAGTTAGATAAACAGATGCTAATCATTTTTTGTATAAGTGACTAAGAAAATACTTGACCATTTAACTGTTCTAAGGAAAAAAAAAGGATAGTAATTTTAAAAAGCCCAACTGACGTTAAACACATTTCTGACCAATATGACTCAACCTGTACGTTTCTCATCACCTTACCAAAGGTGTCCAGTAGACTTTGTTTTCCACAATACTGAACTATTACTGCTGGTTCGACGTCTAGCACACCTTAAACTGGGGACCCGAAATCTATTATTGTTCCTCAGAATTCTTGCGCCACAACAGCTCTCGGGTCAATAACCTCCAAGAACCGATCCAAATCATCAAAAGCTCCAAGTCTCCGAAAAGACTGTCGAGGAAGATGTTGAAGAATGGAGATAAAACAGTGAATGGCTTTAAAACAAGAGGAACGTTTCCCAGTGAACTAACGTTTTGTTAAACCCTCAAAGAAATTAAAATGAGCGTTTCGTGCAATTCATCATAAACCATAGAAAAAAAAAACCGCCTCACCTGTGGGTAGTATCCTCAGTGGACCTCAGGTGGGGCGCAACGGGCAAACCAAACGGTGTTTGCCCGAGTCTATTTGGCTCCTAGCTGCACCACCGCCATCTTGAATTGAGAATTCAAGATGGCGGTGGCTGTCCAACCACTCTAACTATTACTCTTCAGCGAAATTATGGGGATTTATCCCAAGTCCACTTTAGATCATGGCTCTCCATCTTTTTTACTAGATCTCTCTATCTTGCTGGCAGCATTCAGTGGCATGGTCGGTATGGTATTGGCCGGCCATCTCGGTGGCCGTGAGTTCGATTCTCGGGCATTCCATTAAGGGGTGAGAGATGTGTATTTCTGGTGATTGAAGTGGTTCGGAAGGCACGTAAAGCCATTGGTCCCGTTGCTGAATAACTGCTGGTTCCATGCAACGTAAAATCACCTTACAAACAAACAAACAAACAATCTGTCTTGCTGTCCAACCACTCAAACGCCCTCTTTTCATTGTCTTAAGCGCCGAATGGCTGAGAGTGGCCCAGTGCTTGACTCGACAGCCTAAATTTCATAAAATTAGTAAAGAAAACACCACCCAGGCATTTGCAACTGATTCAGTTCTTCGGTAACGTATCATTATTATCCATATTGATGTCAGATCAACAAACAACACGGATATTTTTAAACGACCGAGATGAAGAAGAATCTAAATTCACTAAGAAATTTTATAGCAATCGGTGATTTAACCCATCAACATCATTCGACGGCAGTCACAGGGACTGGTAAAGAAGCCTTCCGTGAAAGAGGCTCAATCCTACAACGAAATCCTTCGTAATGACCAGCTGAAACGCAACTCGAGTTTGCGAAGAGGATCAAGGTTTTACGGAGAAGATGAGAGGCAGTAAGGAACTCGGTCCTGACCACGGAAATGGATTATTTTTATACCTTTTCTTTTAAAGCAAAATGACTTTTAAAGTTTCGTAGGGTCGCAATTCAATTCAGAATGGTTTTATCATGACCCTAACTCGCAGTCTGTGAATAAGTAAAAAAATTATATCTACGAAGAGGAAACTTGTTACAGAGAGGGTTTGTTTGTGTACTCATGTACCTCAATGTGAGCGATTGATTTTCTAGAAACAGTTGCTTGCGTGTACTTTGAGTATTTAATCCGTCGTGTACGAATGCGTGCACCGAAATCTCGAGTGTGCATTTGCGCATTCAATCCAACCCTCGTGCATATGAATAATTGGCTCATTGTGTGGATGAATGCGCGGGTAGCACGTTCTTCAGTGCGTTGGCGATGACTCGCCCGATCCCTGTCTCCATCTCCTGTGGTCGGAGATATTTTTCAATCCAACCGAAGCTCCTGTTTATATTTGCGTCGCTCAAACACTGCCCGCGCAATTTTTAAGGAGGTCGCCATTTTTTAGGAAGGCTGCAATTTTTTAGGAGGTAGTAATCTCTGTCTTGGAGTCCCTCCCTGCCTGTCCATACCCGATTCGCTCGCTCTCTCTCTCTCCCTCTCTCTCTCTCTCTCTATTTTTCTTTTTGGGTGGGGTTGGTGTTTATCAATCAACAAGAGACTGGAATTAGGGAGGAGGGCACAATGGGTGATGCGAGGGACCACGGGATTGTTTGCTTTTGGGATTAAACCCTTTTTTTTATTTTTTGTCTTGTTTCTCATATTTTAAAGTGGCTCTCTCATCTTCCGTGTTTAATTTCCGTTTGATATTTGGTAAAACACTCTTTCTCCATCTATTTTGTTAAAAGTTATAAAAGTTATTTGTTTCTAATTTCATCATCGTCTTCGAGAAACTTTTTTTTTCTCTCTCTCAGATTTATTATAACTCACTTGCTTCCTGCTTCATCAGGTCTTTTTTATTTATTTTCTGCTATTTTTTTTTTATCTTTTTTTAATCTGATTCCCGTCCAACTCCACGGAATTCTAGTGCGACCACCTAAAAAAATGATGTCGACTTTTGTAACTGTTTTAGACTCTAAAAATCTAAGCAACATCTATTAAGACAGACGGTCATGCTGTACATGAGCGATATGTTCAGCAGCAAAAAAGCTCCTAAAAATTTAAACCCGGAACCTGTGGTGATGATGATCATGACGAAACGTCTTCCTCCATTTTATAATATTTTCTCTTCTAAGAAGAGGGTATATAATCTCATTAGAAGTTATCATCCTATTCATTCACTTTTCCTCTGTGAAAAGGCTACTGCTCTCAATGTGCCTTGCCGTCCAACTTCTCCAACTGCTTTTTCAGCCCAGCAATAATCTAACAAGATTTTAGTAATGTCACTTTCCTGTAGGTCTAGGCTTCATAAGATACAAAAGTTGCCCATCCCGTCGTCCTCCGTTGAAAACCATGATGTTTTCTGCTAAAATCAGTACCCTTTGCCGATTTGTCTCGCTGTGTCTCTCATTTCTTGATAATATCTCCGCCTGTTTTGTAGTTATGCTTCGCAGAAATCTGCTATTTTATGGCTATTGTCTTTCTACCTGTCTCTTTCCCTCTCCAACATTTAAAACGTTATGAAAAATCTTTTAGTCTTCACTAACTTCAAGTTCCTCGTGGGACGAGTGATTTATATGCTCGTGTACCGATTCGGTATTTGCGATTTCGACTCCCTGCTCTGCCAACGTGGAATCAGAGGAATTTATTTCTGGTGATTAGAAATTAATTTCTTGATATAATGTGGTTCGGATTCCACAATAAGCTGTACGTCCCGTTGCTAGGTAACCAGTTCGGGCTAGACCTAGGAGAGCTGTTACTCAGCTCAGTGGTTAAACTAAGATATACTTACTATTTCACTAACTTTATCAATTGTTACTTAAGTACAAAAAAGTCTACATTCAAGCTTTTAACGAGTGTCCCCCAACCCTCCTCTCTCTCTCTCTCTAAAAAAGCAATGAAAAATGTTTAAGTCTACACTAACTTTATGAATTGTTACTTGAATACGAAAACAACTACAATCAGGTTTTTGGCTAAAACTGATAAATTCAAACCCACAAAGACAAGATCATCTGGTCGGATCAATTAAGATAAGAAGAAAAAGGAAACCTGAAAACAAAAATAGAGCAAAGAAAATGACACCACAAACTTCGGTCCCATCATCTCTATTATTCTAATCACCCTTATTACCGCCGTATCCGTCGTATTTAAATATCTCGGGTAATTATCAACCAGAAATTTGCCAGAAATGATTGGTTTCGACGTTGTCGGATGAATAACAATTACAATGATTTCTTTCTCGAAGTTTGTCGGTTCTCGGCCGTCTCGGGTCACCTTCCGATTTTAATCTTTCTTTCCACTTATAATTTCAGTCATACTGTTTCGCGTGGATCAATGATAACATTTTTTATATATCACGATTATAAGGAGAGTTTCTACTGACACCATTATTGTTTTTCGTCATGAGAATTGTCATATTACTGCCATTCTTGCTACTATCAAAACTAGAACTTTCGTAAAAAGATACGGTATAGGCTTTTATATCACACACACACACACACACACACACACACGTACACTCACACACGCGCACACACACACACACACACACATATATATAATATATACACATTTATATAAAGTATAAAAGGTCCATTAAAACGATGTTTTAAATCTAAGGACTATCTTTCGGTGAACTTTCTTCCACCCTTAACAAGAAGTGAATGACAGAAGGATTTTCATTAGAGAAAATATATATCAGAAGATATGCCCTTAGGTGATGCCTGGAGACGTCGCTGAGTCATCGTGGGATCTGTTAATTGTCTTAATCCGCTTCATCGTTGCCTTAAGGAAGGTGTTATCTATTCGGTCTGAGTCCCAAGATCCATTGGAAAGGTTAGTTGAAGATTCCACCATCTGACATTTATATCGACAGCTGCTCTTGTATAAAATTCGGGATGAGCCCCAATCCATGGTATGTTCATCTTATTTATATGATGGAACATTGCTGAACTATCTTGCCCATATCTAAGTGATCGCTTATGTTGCATTAATCTTTCTGAGAGAGATTTACCAGTAAAACCGAATTATGACTTATCACAGTCCTTACAGGGATTTCGTAAACTCCAACATTTTTGGAAACTGGTTTCTGCTGAACGTTAATTGGGGTTCGAGGGGCCTAAGGTTTTTGTGATCTCTCGTAAATTATCCACGTGAGGGATTATGATTTTGTTTGTGTATTGTTCCTTTTCTTTGTTTTCTGTAGGTTTGTAAAAAAAATTTCTTTGGTTTATGCAAGGCTTTTTCTATTGTGCGCTTGGGGTAATTTATCAAGAGAAGTTGATCTTTGATTGTTTCAAATTCTTTAAGAAAATCTGAGGGAGCAAAATCTCAAGGCTCTAAGAAATAAGTTACTTGCTATGC